>NW_006239228.1:301104-361453 GCF_000226075.1 Solanum tuberosum
ATTGGATATATCCATATATTTTCGTTCCCCTCTCTCCCCTCTCCCAGATCTCGCTCGCCACTCTCCCAAATCTCGCTCGCCACCCTCGCCTCTCTGGCTTATACAAACAGAAACGAATGTATAAATTGCGCTTTTGTTTGTATAAAGCAAGAGAAAATTGTATATACACATGCAAATACATATATCTTCGTCCTATACACTTATAATTATACAATACAAATATTTTCCTGCCCAGTTTTCTTTTGCCTTTCTCTCTTTCTCGTTTTATACGTACACATATTATACAATTGGTCTTTTGTATACAATTGCTTTCTTTTGTATATGTATATTGAATTATACAACTGCCTTCTTTGTATATGTATAGCGAATTATGCAATTGTTTTTTTGTATATGTATAGTGAATTATATATATATATATATATATATATGTTATGGAGCACAATCATGCAAACTTTACTATAGCATACAAATATGAATTTTGTGTTTGTTATATGTGAAAGTTGCTCTATTTTAAATGAATAAAGTATAATTTTAGACATTGAGGGCAAGTATGTTCCGAATAAAGTGTATGTGTAAATACTTGGGATATAGAATATGTTGATTAATTATTGAAACTTCATATAATTATAAAGTTATCATTTTTTCAGCGTTGAGATCGACAATAGAAAACTTGAGTCCACTAATAAAGGGTCTTTTAAGGCCCATTAGGGTTTTAAATGATAACACAAATTATTTCTGTATAAGTACACTTACAGTGTACAATCAAAATATACTTTCTATTGTATTTCTTACGCTCTCTATATTAATTAGTTAGGATTCAAATTGTGGTTTAGAGATTGTGATTGGCTAGTAATAGTTACCACAGTTCGTCTAATCTTCTGCTTCTCATACACAAAAACATTTAAGTTATACTTTATGATTTAAATACAGGAAAAACTATTTAATTAGACATACATCACTACTATATATACTAATATTATCTTTTCTTTCAAACAATTACATATATTATCACTTTTAATATTTTATACCATATATTAATATATCATTTGAAGATACAATTAGATTATTAGATACCCACTTATCTTAAAACTAGGATTGATTAATTATCTGCTTAATTAACTCTTTCACTCCAAATCAACCACTATCTCTTAATTCTCCCTTCCCATATTTATCACTCAATTATGTCTCCTCCTTTATGATTCAAGAATTTCATCGTACAATTTCATTTCAACAATAGCTAATCTACTCTCTTCTTCTCAAGATATCATCATCATGGCCGACAAATTCTCCCGAACTCAAATATTATTTTGTATTGTTCATTTATAACTAGATCAAATCAAAGTAACTGCTACAGAAAAACTTTAATTCAGAGTGTGTCTTGATTGTTTGTCTCTGGAAGAAATGGATCTTAGTTTTGATTATGTTATACCACAACGCAAAAGGATCAAAGGGAGTATTGTAGAGAGTTTTTGTTTGTTGGTGTTCTTCCAAGGCTTTCTTTGGTTACCGTGACATGGATTTGGTAGTACCAATATTACTTTGATATAGCCCTTGAAACATGTGTATCCAATAAGTAGTAATCTTAATTAAGATCTGAGTTGTATCTGGCGAGTAATGATATATGTATCCAAGGAAGAAATATGGTACAAGAAGTAATATTCGAAACTATCGTGAATTCTAGTAATTAGGACCTAAACTAGTGGGATTTATGTAGTTTGCTCTTAAATACAAAACATTCCCAAGATCTGGTATCATTAGTCGGTAGTCGAGCTACTAATTTCAACGGAGTATAAGATAATTAGACATATAGACAAAATTATCTTTGAATGCAAAATAATAGGGGTGTGCAAAAACCGAACCGACCAATAAACCGAACCGATAAAATGTTATTGGGTTATTGGGTTTTTAATGGGTTTATAAAAAAAAATTATTGGGTTATTGGGTAAACCGATAACCCAATAAGGTGATAGTTATTTACTACTTTACCCTTCCTAAAATATTAAAATATAAATAATTTAATACATAAGTAGATTCTATATTAGATTTTCAGTAGGAGTTAGTACTTACCGCTTGGCGCTTAGAGTAAAATTAGGGTTAGAAACGAGCCAACGGCGGCGGCAAGCCGGCAACAACCAACAAGTTTCCAAGGAGGGTTCGCAACAACGACGATAGCAAGGGCTAGGCGACGGTGAAGATTTTCTACCCTTTTCTAATCTCTTCTTCTCTAATATCTGTCCTTGTATAATTTTCTTCTTCTGTAATCTATGCCTTTTTTGATAAACAAGGTTGACACCCTGCTGGCTGTTACCTTTTGACCTATATTAGCAATAAAATAGAAATATTGAGGTTCTGAATCCATCTTTTATTCAAGTAGTGTAAAAAGTACGTCTCAGTAGTTTGATCTTTCTTTGAACAATACAATATGTAGTTTTCCAAGTTCCATTAGTAGTACACTTTGCAAATTGAGCAATATTACCTCTTAATAGTAAATTGATAAGAAGCAAGAGTAACAAGATCCTAGTTTTAATTAGTAACTAGAGCAAGTAGTGAATAACAGAGCATGAGACCCAATAATATTTGTGAAATTATAAATCTACTATTATATATATCAATGATTTTGAATACACAAAAGGGGAGTACGTACTAACTAAAACTCGTCAAATGAATTAATGATATAGTACTACTATTAATACTCAAAATCTTCTCTTATTCCAACATTACCATCCTTCTCTTGGTTTCCTTTTGCTCTGCACACCTTTCCTCGAATTTCCTTTTACTTGATTCAAAATTCCTCTTCTTCAAGCTTTTCATCTCATTTCTTGTCTCCTTCTTATGCTAATGTAGGTTAAATTTGGTAAGCAATTGATTATTTTTCTTAAGAATTCTTTTTCCTTTTCAGTAATGTTGAAGACCTCATTTAAGATATCTCTTTAGTTTCTCTTTAGTTTACCTTGAAATTATTTCATTATTGTTGCCTGATTAGTCATTAATCATTATTGTCTAAATCATATTTTACAGAGACATACATGTGACTGAAAATATTTCAACTGATGAGGTGGTGGTCCTATGTGATGAAAGTATTAATTCAAATGCTATGCATCAAACACAATATGTTCAACCAAAGGTTACAAAAGAAAGAAAGAAAAGATCTCGAGCATGGATGCATAAGAGGATAATCAACTTCTATCCAATTTCCAGTCATAAAGGTGAAGATATGGCTAATGAAATTATGAAGTGTTTGCGTGATTGGGGCTTAGATAAATATTTACCATCACAGTCGATAATGCTAGTTCAAATGATGTGACTGTGAAAGAGTTGTCTAAGATATTCACTAAATGGGGGATCAATTTCATGAGTGGAGAACACCTTCATGTGAGGTGTATGGCGCATATTCTAAATCTTGTTGTTCAAGATGATTTGAAGGTGTCTGCTGTGTCTATTGAACGGGTTAGAAAAGCAGTTAAATACATAAGGCTGTCTCCTGCGAGGTGTAAGAGGTTCCAAGAATGTTGTGAAGATGTTGATATTAATTGTAAAAAATCTTTATGTTTGGATGTTTCTACGAGATGGAACTCCACATACTTGATGATAAATAGGGCTATTGAGTTTGAAAATGCGTTTTCCAGTTATGTTGCTCGTGATATTGGCTTGTTACATTACCTTCAGTTTGTTGAGGATGAAGATGGAAAGGATGAACATGGAAGCGCTGTTGGTGCCCTTTTGAGTGATGACTGGGACAATGTAAGAAAAATTGCTAATTTTCTTCAAATTTTTTATGATCTTACCAGAGAAGTATCTGGATCACACTACGTCACAGCAAACTCACATTTTCTTAAAATTTGTGAGGCTTCTTGTTATTTGAAACAATTGATATCGAGTGAAGAAGATAATGATGATCTTTTGGGTAAAATTGCTTCGAATATGAGAGAAAAATTTGATAAGTATTGGGGTACTCCAAAGAAGATGAACAAGATGATTTTTATTTCTTGCATTTTGGATCCTCGTCACAAGTTTGTTTCAGTTGGCTTTGCACTTCAAATGATGTTTGGGAAAGAAGGTCCAATTTTAGAGAATGGAGTTAGAGACTACATGGATTTGTTGTTTGGTGAATATGTAAAGTCCCTTTCTAAAGATAAAGGCTGTCAACACTCTTCATCTTTATCTAGTTCTTCATTTGAAAATTCTAGTTCACTGCTTTCAAGTTCAGGTAGTAGTGTCCAATCGATAGGATCTTTAGGGACATTCATGGGTGATCTAATGAAACATAAAGCTGAAAATACAACAACTGTCAAAACAGAATTGCAAAAATATCTTGCTGAAGAAAATGAAGTTGAAAGCAAGAACTTCAACATTTTGTCTTGGTGGAAAATAAACTCACCTAGATTTCCCATTCTTGCTGAGATGGCTCGGGATGTGTTAGCTATTCCTGTTTCAAGTGTGGCATCCGAGTGTGCGTTTAGTACTGATGGACACATCTTGGATTCATTTAAGAGTTCATTAACTCCTAAATTGGTGAAAACTCTAGTGTGCCTTCAAGATTGGATTAGAAGTGAATCACGACCTATAAGTGTTGAGGAAGATATAGATGTCCTCGAACAGCTCGAACAAGGTAAGGATATTTTAATTAGAATAGTTTTAATTGTTATTGTAAATAGTCATTAACATTTTTTTGGTTGATTAACATAAATTCTCTATAGATTTGGCTAATACTAGCATTTTGGATGATTAATGTGGAGTTGAAACTCTTTCTTTTTTGCACTTGGATTTGGACATTTGGTAAGCCATTCTAGCTACAAGTTGCTCTAAGTCATGTATTTACTTGGTTTTCAATGTATAAGCTTTCTGTCAAGAAAATATATGAGGCCAAATATTGCATATTGTTAAGCTTAACTTGCTCAATACATATTTACTAATTAGAAGTGTTTGGAGTCAATTAAGGGACATGATGATACTATAAATGGATTAGTTGCTAATAAAAATGGAATTGTTAATTTAGTGATTGTGCCCGATAATCTGCATCTTACTGTGTTCATTTGAGGATGGATGTTATTCATTTATGGAGCCTATTTCATTAAATATGTTTGGTGACGTTTTTGGAGCTGTGTTTTGTGCAGTTTGGTGCTGATTTTTTGTGGTTGGTGCTGCTGTTTGTGTAGCAGTTTGGTGACGTTTTTGGAGCTGTATGTGCAGCAGTTTGGTAACACGTTTTGGGAGCTGTTTTTGTGCAGTTTGGTGCTGATTTTTGGTAGTCTGATGCAGTAGTTTGATGCTGCTGTCTAGTGATGTGTTATGTATAGTTTGGTGCTGATTATGCAGTTTTCTGCTGGATTTTTTTGGGTGTTCTGGTGCTGCAATTGGATGGAAACCAAACTTGACAAAATGTGGATAGTTAAAGGATCATATCCGTCAACTGTATAGTTAAAGGACTATTTTAGACCTACTAGGATAGTTTAGGGACCATTTATGTCATTTGCATTTTGTCATTAAATGTAAAAATGCTACTGTAATAGTCTATTAAACTGGTGGTTGTCTTTTTCTTTTTCAGGCTTTGTGATTGTCTTGGTTAGGAACTTGGTGAGAATTTTGTTGATTATCTGGTGGATCAAGCAACTATTCAAGATTGTCTCGTTGAACTATTTTATTTTAGTATTAGTTTTAGTTCGTAATTGTAGGCTGTAGTTTTGCAAGTTTGTGAATGTTAGTAATTTGATTAACATCCGAAGTTTCATATTATGTTTTGGCGGTAACATGTAATTATAGCCTATGTACTATTATATATTATTTTATGGACATTTTCTTATTGGGTTAATCGAAAACCGAATCGATAACGATAAAAAACCTATAAACCGAAAATCGATAAACCGAATCGATAATATGTAAAATCGAACCGAACCGACTGATGCACACCCCTACAAAATAAAGACTAGTCATAGTCAAAATAGAGGGAGATATATCACTCGTTAGGGGCTCACTGTCACGACCTAGACCGTCGTGATTGGCACCCACACTAACTCTTTGGTGGGAGAACCATTAATACTAATTAGTTAACCAAGAACTACACAACTAAATCAAAACTAAGACATTTAAAGATACAGAAGCAGGTTTAAATGCAGAAATTATATAGAGTTCCCATAAACTCCCAAAGGTTTAAACAAATAATTTAACCAAACTAAACCTGAAAGTCATTGTACCAAAACTCTACTAATGACAAGTCTAAGAACAAGGGGTACAACCCCGAGACTAAATAAACACCTTAAACAAATAGTCTGAGTCCGAAAAGAGTGGACTTAAATAAGAAAGATCCATGGCAGCCTGAAAGAACTGGCTCACCCTTGAATTCGGTCACGCTCAATAGTCACCTAACTGAGGTCTATCAATAGCAGCCTGAAGATGCCTTGTACTCAACAAAGAACAAGCCAGTGTAGTATCAGTACACAACCACAATGTACTGATAGGATCACGCGGCTATCCCAATAAGTGAAGCACATGCAAGTAACCACAACATTATAAAAACAAGCATATACCAAACATATACAATATTAATCATCTTTTCAGGATCAATGTAGCATTCCACGTTCTCAATAATACACATTGGTTATCATTTTAGAGCAACAACAGTCCTTCAACCTCAATCACTATTAGATATGAACGTAATCATCACAAATAGATACACAATACAATTCAATGGTCCTCTCACAGAACCCAATTCAATGGTCCTTTCATGGAACCCATACTAAAACTGTTAGTGTACCGGTACATGGTACCCGATCCAAGTTAGTGTGTCGGATCGTGACACGCATTCCAATGTTTATGTCGGTACGTGGCAATCGATCCCAGTTAGTGTGTTGGATCGTAACACCTGTTCCAATTTTTATGCCGATACGTGGCAACCAATCTTAATTAGTGTGTCGGATTGTGACACCTGTTTCATTCAACAAGCCACAATCACAATCACAAGTACATTCTCATAATCATACAATCAAGTCATGATTCATGGCATTCAATTATTCCATTATCCTCATTCACGATTAGTGTGATCAATAATGCAACATTCACATACATACATGCATTATAATGAAGCAAGTACAAACATATATCACACAATATGAAATCATAACCATCACCTACTTCAAATCCAAGCTTGAATCCCCTAAGGCACTTGAATCTTCCCTTTCCAGATTCATTTCACTTGTTCGTGGTGTAAAAACAATTAATATACGCAAGGATCAACAAGCAAAGGTCTAATTATCCGAATTATAACAAACCCAATAACCCTAGACCAAACCCAAGATCCTAATACCTAATTTAGGGCTTTTATTCCACCATCCAAACAGTTCCAAAACCCTTTCCCAATAGTAATCACCTAAGAAACTAAGTTCTACTAATCGAAAAATGGATTCGGAAACTGAAAACTTTACCTTTAGCCTCAAAAATGGTGGAAAACTGTCAAGAAAACACTTGGGGTCGTTCCTTAGCTCTCAAAGTCAAAACTTGCAGAATAAACGTTTTTGTGGTTTTTTCCAACTTAAGTCGCGTTTGTCCCACCACAGCAGTCCTCGCCCCGCTACAACGGCCCCGCCCTGGCAGGAAAATCCCGTCTTAGCAATTTGTATGGAAACAGTGAGCAAATTTAAGAATTTCAAACCCCCATTTAACAACACACCTTTATCCCATGATACTCATAAAATACATGTTCACGCTAAGATCAGTTTCAGGAGTTCTACTTGCCCGAATTCGATTTCGTAAAGTCATACGATTTCCTTAAAGTCTTAGTTATCTATACATATGATCCAATTCATAATTAGATCTCTCATTCATTACCAGATCTTCCTAGACCTCACTGACTCCGATTTCGTCCAAATTTGGACTAGGCTAGGAATTCTCAAGTTACTACCAAAAAGTTTTCCGGCCTAAAATTTTTCCCTGTTGGCTTTTCCATAACGACGGAATCAGGTCGTTACAATAGATACCAATTTACCCATCGCTCGTCCCCGAGTAACAAACTAGGAGAAAAGAGCTAAAACAAGAGTAAAGTAGTATCTGAATCGTCAAATAACTAGGGATAATTGTCTCGCATGCCTTTCTTACCGAATTTCATTACCCCCTAAGGGTTTCACATCTCCAACATCAAACCAACCAATTGAATACCTACACATCCTCCCATACAATGCCTCAATGAAGTCATCTCAATACTCGCGTGATAAATATTGTTGTATGTAAACTTAACTAACAACAAAAGTGATTCCCAACAACCACCAAAGTTGATCGTACACACGTCTGCAACATGTTATCAAGGACCTTGACACAATCATCCGAACGAATCCTTTAGCACTTAAGCATGATAAAATTCAAAATCAACTCTCTACGATTAGAAGTGAACCTAAACCAACCAACACACACTCATAATACCCAACAATCATAGTTCTTAACAACATCTCCATCCCACAACATAAATTTCCATGAGCTTAAGTTATAAAAATTTGATATTTAGAAATCAGATACTCATCGAGGGATATGTCCTAGCATACAACCCTCCAACCACACTATCAAAATGCTAGATTTAGTAATTGTAGATTACCTCTTCAGAACAGTAGAATTGGACCCAATGATCCCCACATTCAACCACACATAATCAATACATGACCTCGACGACAAGATAAAATAGTAGATTGTCGGACAACCATAAATACGCATGGTAGCTCTTCTATAAATTATCATAAGCAAGGTGGTACCTATAGAACCACTAAAATACTTTAACAACTTCAAGACAACATCAATTATGTCATTCGAAATAACCAAATCTTCCCAACCACCCCACTCAACCAAGAGAACATCGCCGGATTGGTACCCCTGATCCACCACTAGGGATCCACACACAAAAGTGAAAACACACGTGATCATAACTAGTGAATCATACTCACAACACTAACAACCATCAGAAACACTCCGACCATTTACCTTATTATAAAACAACACTTTTTAAATGAAACCTTTCTTAGGTACTTAACAATCAATAATAATAAACTTTATGACTCAACCCAGTGTAAGTCCTTTCAAAGGTTCAATACCTAATACAATTGATCATTTCTCGCGTTACAAGTTCATATCTTGACAAAATATATCACTACGAATGTAAACATACAATGAAAAATCTGAATTGTAAATTAAACCGTATAACACGATCCCCTTATCTATCAACATTAGCTTGTACCTTGAAGATTTTTATGAATTCATGGATCTTCGCTTATCATTGATCGCATCTCCATCGATCTTACAATATCTTCGCTTAACAATTCAATCGTACTGATTACTAAACTCAAAACAAAAATAAATCACTTATCATCACACTCGAGCTAATGCATGTACACTCCTTTCTCAAGTCTTTTTCAATAGTTTTTAACCAATCGACTTGTGACACTATTACCATAGCCACAACAAAGCGAATGAAATCACGCGTCTCTAAACCCAATTATGTGCCCCTCTGAAGATATCTCTTTAGCTTTTGCAATCAAATAAAATATTCTTGCTCTCTCCTCTCTCTAAAGGGTGTACTACATCCCACTATTTTTTCTTCATTATGACTCTAGCTCTTTAAAATTCTATTCGAGTGGTGTCCCACCATCTCTAAAACTTCCCATACAACCACGTTACTCACCAAATATTAGAAAGCCACAACCTTAGATACTCGCAAGTTGTAATTGCTGTACAAATTTTATTTAACTAACAAGCTTATTATATATTTGCATCCCGTCACAATCCATCACGAACTCTTATTACCATTATGCTCCGTTAGCCCTGACTGTTACTATGAAGTCAAACTTTTCATCAACATGACACCTCAAACTCAGGTATACTCATTAATTCAGAGGACTAACCCAATTTATACGCACTTTCTTACTAAAATACTTCAATTGCCTTCCCCCAAGTATACTCATTGGGACTTTCTTTATCCATAAGCTTGTCATTCCAGTATCAATCCACTCTTTTATGGCTTAAGATAAAATCACTGGTCCTCGTACTACCCTTCTTCTTCTTAACAAACAAGACAGGAGCACCCCACGGGGAAGCACTAGGAGAAGGGGTGTGTGCCAATTTCCAAGTCAATGCAGAAATCTATATCTCTATCCAGAGGCATACCAGGAAAATCAGTAGGAAACACTTCTCTAAATTCTAACACCACATGAATAGACTCAATAGAGGGAGACTCATCCCCAACATCCCAAATATGAGCTAAAAAGTCAAACAACCCTGCCCCACCAGTTTCCTAGCTCACATGAAAGATATGATCTTAGATGTCTTAGGCTTGTACACCTTTTCCCACTCTAACCTTTCCCTACCCGGGATCTCTAGAGTTACCGACTTAGTATTATAATTAAGCCCAGTATAATAGGGGTACAACCAAGACATACCTAAGATTATATCAAGTCAGTCATATCCAGCATAACCAAATCAACCCAAGTCTTAAAACCCATAAACAAAATAGGACAAACACGATAGACATGAGTGACTATGACATACTCTCCAAGGGTAGAAACATAGATGGGGGCATCAAGTATATCACAAATCATAGCAAGTCCCAAGGCAAATTGAACTGACACATATGAACAAGTAGAACCCGGATTCAAACAAACAGTAGCCATCCGGTCACAAATACGAATAGTCTATATGATCAATGCATCTGACGCCTCAACCTCGGTCTTGCTCGAAAAGACATAAAACTGAGCCATGTCATCTCGACGGGCAACCTCCTTGCCTGACTACACTGCTCCTCTACCTGCATTACAATTTCCCCGGCCTTGCTGATTTCCTCATCATATGCCCAAGTTCTCTACAATTGTAACACACTTAATAGCTTAACCAAGTAAGCATTATTGCTAATGTAGTAGTCGTATCATGACTCTCTTTGATATACAACCAATCCAGGAAATCATAATATAGCTTCTAACCTCAATTGGCATAACTTAATTTCATCATTTGCTAAACAACCCATACATGTTATGACAACAATACTAAATACATTTTTCAATGTAATTGTGTTCATTATCTAGCTGTCCCTTACCAAAACTTCTTGAATGTTGTCACCTATAAACTTGAATCTGTAAATCTGACCTTAATCACTTCACAAGAGACATAGTAGCTAGCGAGCCCCACAAAACTCTTAATTTCAATCACAGAACTAAGTCGAACCTAATTCCTGACTGCTTCAATCTTTTGGGGATCTACCATTACCCCTTCCCTCGAAACTACATTCCCTAAAAAGGCAATCAAAGTCAACCAAAATTCACACTTAGAAAATTTTGCATACAACTTTTGTTTCACAAGAACACCCAAAATAATACGAGGATGGTCGACATGCTCTTCCTCACTTTTCGAATAAACCAAGATGTCATCAATAAATACTATAACAAACGAATCAAGACATGGTTTGAACACACAATTCATCAAACTCACGAAAGCTGCAAGCACATTTTCCAACCCAAATGACATAATTAGAAACTCATAGTGCCTATAACGGGTCCTAAATGTCGTTTTTGGTATATCCTCAGGCCCAATTTTAACTGATGATAGCTAAACCTTGGATCAATCTTAGAGAAAACTGATGCACCCTGCAACTGGTCAAAAGATCATATATCCGAGGAAGCAGATACTTGTTCTGAATGGCGACCCTATTCAACTGTCGGTAGTCTATACGCATCCTTTCTTGCTAGTGATGGTGTTACCACTTTTGTTGCTCTAGTTCAGACCATAGAGTGAAGGAGGAAATATACCAATTTGTATCACCCAGATATCAATTGAATTTAAGTCATAGCACGAAGGAGTAAAAAAATGAGTTTTTACTAAAGTCCTATAGCCTCTCGAAGAAAAGTAAGGATGTCTTTGTACCGTTCCACAAGACTCTACTAGGCTCATTTTGGTAAAATGAGATCAACGAACCTAGGGCTTTGATACCAACTTTGTCACGACCCAGACCGTCGTGATTGGCACCCACACTAACCCTTCGATGGGAGAACTGTTAATACTAATTAGCTAACCAAGTACTACACAACTAAATTAAAACTAAGGCATTTAAGGATACAGAAGCAGGTTTAAATGCAGAAATTATATAAAGTTCCCATAAACTCCCAAAGGTTTAAACAAATAACTTAATCAAACTAATGCGGAAAAACAACCCCTAAAACCTGAAAGTGATTGTACCAAAACTCTACTAACGACAAGTCTAAGAACAAGGGGTACAACCCCGAGACTAAACAAACACCTTAAACAAATAGTCTGAGTCTGAAAAGAGTGTACTTAAACAAGAAAGATCCATGGCAGCCTGAAAGAACTACTCACCCTTGAATCCTATCACGCTCAATAGTCACCTAGCTGAGGTCTATCAATAGGTGCCTAAAGATAACATGTACTAAATAAAGAACAAGCAAGTGCAGTATCAATATACAACCACAATGTACTGGTAGGATCATATGGCTATCCTAATAAGTGAAACATATGCAAGTAACCACAACATTATAAAATATTCATATACCAAACATATACAATATTAGTCATATTTTCAGGATCAATGTAGCATTCCATGTTCTCAATAATACATATTGGTTATCATTTTAGAGCAACAACAGTCTTTCAACCTCAATCACTATTAGATATGAACGTAATCATCATAAGTAGATACACAACACAATTCAATGGTCCTCTCACGGAACATAATTCAATGGTCCTCTTATGGAACCCATACTCAAACTGTAAGTGTACCGATACGTGGTACCCAATCCAAGTTAATGTGTCGGTTCGTGACACCCGTTCCAATGTTTATGCCGGTATGTGGCAACGGATCCCAATTAGTGTGTGGGATCGTAACACCCATTCTAATATGTATGTCGGTACGTGGCAATCGATCCTAGTTAGTGTGTTGGATCGTGACACCCGTTCCATTCAACAAGCCACAACCACAATCACAAGCTAAGTACATTCTCATAATCATACAATCAAGTCATGATTCATGGCATTCAATTATCCTCATTCACGATTTAGTGTGATCAATAATGCAACATTCACATACATACATGCATTATAATGAAGGAAGTACAAACATATATCACACAATATGAAATCACAACCATCACCTACTTCGAATCCAAGCTTGAATCCCCTAAGGCACTTGAATCTTCCCTTTTCGGATTCTTTCCGCTTGTTCGTAGTCTAAAAACAATTAATATACGCAAGGATCAACAACCAAAGGTCTAATTATCTGGATTATAACAAACCCAATAACCTCAGACCTAACCCAAGATCCTAATACCCAATTTAGGGATTTTCCCCCATCCAAATAGTTCCAAAACCCTTCCCCAACAATAATCACCCAAGAAACTATGTTTTACAGATCGAAAATGAATTCGGGAAGTGAAAACCTTACATTTGGCCTCAAGAATGGTGGAAAACTGTCCAGAAAACACTCGGGGTCAATCCTTAGCTCTGAAAGTTGAAACTTGTAGAATAAAACGTTTTTGGTGTTTTTTTTCTAACTTAAGTCGCGTTTGTCTTGCCATAACAAACCTCACCCCGCTACAGCGGCCCCGCCTTGGTGGGAAAATCCCGCTTTAACGGCTTGCACGAAAACAATGAGCAAATTTAAGAATTTAAAACCCCCATTTAACAACACACATTTATCCCATGACACTCAGAAAATACACAAAGATTTGTTTCAAGAGTTCTACTAGCCTAAATTCGATTCTGTAAGGTCGTACACTTTCCTTAACGTCTTACCTATCTATTTATGTGATCAAATTCATAATTAGATCTCATTCATTATCATATCTCCCTAGACCTCACTGACTCCAATTTCCCCGTTGGCTTGTCCATAACGACGAAATTAGGTCGTTATACTCACCCAAGTCTCTGAATAAAAAAACTACTTAACACGAGACATACATCAATGTCGAGAAGTTATACTATGATTTGCAAGGAGCATAAATGTAGTATGAGTCCGAACAAATTATACTCAGTAGGCATAGGCTGATTGAGCTCCAAAGATAAGGCAAACATAAATAACAGAAAAAATAAGAAATGTACAACACAAGCATCTAAAGAAAAGATAAATTGTACAATAAAAGTGAACAGAGACAAATGAGGAGAACAAAAAAAGTAGATGATCGAAACAAGGGAATGTACATGGAGACACTAGCCGAACATCTAACTGCTACGAGAGTCAACTATCCAGAGGTATAACAATGGTAACCATCGCTACTCAACACAATAACTAGGGCCAATCCAACCCGACCAAATCAGGAAGCACCATTATAGAGTCAAGTCCAAGCCATTCATATAACCAACACAATTATAGTCAAACAATAACCTAATCGGACCCCGTAAGACCGAAATGTACGACACAACAAACATAACCCAACCAACTCCCCATAAGACCAACGGGTATAAAGAACAATCAATTATACTAGTGCTAAGCGATGTATAAGAATGAAAATTATGCAATAGAAACCAAATGTGACACAATCAAGTATATACACCTACTTCCTGCCTCTTAGCATGCTAGATAGGACCTACATGAATACTCCTAATCCTATTCAATGTGACATATGGACAGAAGGACCCATATGGGACTTGAGAAGTATGTATAACCTATCCATCACAGTACCAGATGTGCTCTGTCATGGTACCAGAGATATAACTAACATAATAAATATAAAAAATGGTTGATGACATTCCGACCAACCAAGCAAAAAGTGAGTACAATATCGAGGCCTCTTTTATCTAAAAAATCAATTTATCAAAATGATCCAAGTGGTACGGCTTCTGTCAAAATCATTTTTTAACGAGTAAAAGTGTGAAATCAGACTTTCTCAAAAACAATAGTGAAAATCCAGTGCATATGTCACGACCCAAGCCTACACCTTGGACGTGGCCGGCACTCGAGAACCATTGATGGCCCTCAAGCGAACCCTCATTCTTGATGACTACAAGTGGAAGACTAACTCAATCATTCATAAACATCAAATTGAAAGAAGAATTTAAAAAGAATTTACAGAATCTCAAAACTTCGCTGAATATACTGAGTATGGAACTTAAGTTTTAAATAAAATATTTGAAACTGAAAGACTCTCCAAAACTGTCTATCTATGAAGCCTCTACTATGTATAGACGAGTGTCGGAACAAGACCCACAACTACTCAAAATGTTACTAATACTAACAACTCATAAAACTGGAGTCCTTCAAAAGCAAAGAGGTCTTACTTAAAAGATGGCGGCAGATGAAATGATCTCAGCGGACACTTGTTGAGGATCCTAAGAACCTATATCTACATCATTAAAAGATGCATGTCGAATGATATCAGTACATTGAATGTACGAGTATGTAATATAACTGAATAACAAATCGCTGAATGAAAGGACTGCAATAGATATAGATTTATACTCAACTGGATGTAAATAAATAAGGAAGTGAAATCACTAAAACTTTACAAAATACTCACTCATATATGAACTCAACATAAGTGATATAATACAAATACATGTTTAACTTTATTTAGGAGATTCTCTAACCGACAACCATCACTATGAGCTACGTGATAAAACAATGTCTCGCCCACGCTGCTAGAACTGTTCTATATCTTGCCGGGATATAGGACTCCTCAACTAAGTGGATCCATTAAGTTATGCTTAAAAAGCAATTAGGAATCATCTAAAAAGTATGACCCTTTATCCATGTTGTCATACATGGTTTATGAGAACTTTGAGTTGTCTGAACTCGTCTCCATATCGGTGCTCAATACTACTCCCAATAACATATACTCATGCTCATATATTTAAAAATATAACTCTTCCTCTAGTTTTAGTTTGAGATAATTGCTCAAACTACCCTCTTAAAAGAGGTAACTGCTCTTGAAATATCTTTTGAACTCATAACTCATTTAGAAATCAAAGTTTCTCTTTTATCAATGTAAAAACTAATACATTTGGGAATACTTAGTTCTCTTATACTCTTGCTCAATTCATACTTAAGAACACTTTCTCAAAAATATATCAAAGTCATGTTATGATATGATCATTGATGACTCGGAAAGTCATACTGCATAAACATTGATGGTATATCCGGATATCATACTGCTTAAAAATTGATGGCATACTAGAAACCATACTGCTTAAACATTGATGACATAACTAGATATCATACTGCTTAAACATTGATGTCATACTCGATTGTTATACTAATCATGTTTTAGAAGCTATTTCTCAAAACTCATCCTAACTTTCTCAAAAACTAAGTTTAAAACTCAAGTGTTGTCTTTAAAAAACTTCTCAAGATTTATAACTCAAAATAGGGTTCATGCTGAAATATAGACATGAACAAATCAAATCAAAGGATCTCAATAACAATATAGAAACTCAATAATTAGGAATAAATTTTTAAATGAAACATGAACTCAAGAACTCAAAATCAACTTATCTCAAGAATACTCAAATCTAGAGAAGGAATCCTAGATTACTCTTTTACTGATATGAAAGTAGATGAAGGGCGTGAGGACGAACTAGTCCAAAACTATGATAGCCTTAGATACTTAGAAGAACAAGGTTCTTGAAGAATCTTGATTAGAAGTCTTGAAACCCTAGCTCGAACTAGTTTTTTGAAATCTCTATGGCCAAGAATGTAATTCTTGGAGAAAAATTTACCTTGAAGAAGAATCTTGAAAAAGGTTGAAAGAATCTTGAATAGAGTCTTCTACTTTGATTTTTCCTTAAGGTTTTGTCTTAGGGTTTAAGAGAGAAGATAATGATGGTTTAAGAGATGAAAATCAGATTGTTTTGGGTCTTTAATTAGTAAATAAATCCGTTTAGGATTTTCTTGGAGGTAAAAAGACAAAAATACCCCTTTTAATGTTTTTCCGTCGGCTAATTCGTCATTGCACTGTATCAGTTACTAAAAATTTGGATTGACGTAAAAATGGTGGCGTTGGAAAGAGGATTCAAATAACTTTAATTTGATAGGTTATGAGCCACGTAACTCTTTATATTGTAAGAGATATGGTTGTTTGAAGTTGACTTAAGTAGAATCTTACATCAAAACTTAATTGGTAAGGAAGCTTTCAACTCAACTTTGTGCTAGGAGATTCTAGTGTCCTTAATTGATATAAAAAATCATTCCCACACTAAAGAATTTACCTTAACACCTAAGAAAAATTAAGAGTCACTCAGTACGACCTTATACGCAATTCAAGAATGGTTTGGGCTTAACTTAGAAATTTTTGTGGTGTTACAACATGAATCAGGATTGTACTACAAAACACATGAAAATCGGTGTTAACTAATGCATGTCATCACCAGAATCCAAATAATAGCAGCTAAATAACTAAATGTACATTACCAATACTACTTTACACCTAGAGCATAGAAAACTAACGTGAAATTCAACTGGTCCTCGACCAAGGTCTCGAGTGTAACACCTCGGTCTTAGAAAGAGCTAAATTTAGAAGAAACTAAATTGGAAAGAGCTAAATTTAGACTTGGTACAAGTTATTCTTAAATTGTGAGTTTTTGGTCAACTTGAAACGACCATAACTTTCAGCACAAGATGTGTTAGGTGTCACATGAGATATCAAATCGAAGGTCATTGAGTCCTCTTTCCAACTCTATTGAGTTTTCTAAATTATGAGTTTGGATGAGGGAGATATGCCCGTTTGAGTACAGCCTGCCCAGATAAGAAAATTCATCTATTTTAAGAAGGGGTATTTTGGTTTTTTCCTTACCCCACTAGGCATACACGTTTTACCCACCTAAGTTAATGGATATAATTAGATAAAGTCATATTTGGTTCATTCTAAAGCGTTCAAGAAAGTTAGGGCATAGTTCAAGAGGAGAAAAAGAAGAAAGTTTCAAGCGTTCATCGAGTTTGAGGATTTCGCTAAAGAACTTAGTTTTTTCGAGCTATGTAAGCTTTCATAGTGATGGATTTGTTCAACCTCATGCCAATCATGTGATTTTCATCCATAATTTCGTTCTTGAGGTTGATTGATTTGAGTTCTTGAGATGTTCTTGAGGTTTTGGCTTCATTTTTGTCAATGAAGTCTTATTGAGTTCTTGAGGTGAGGATTTTGCGAATGAGCCATTTTTTTTGAGGAGTTTGGTGTTGATTCTTCTTTTTATGGTATTGATTTTATAATTCTAAAAGGAATTGGAAGAAACCATTCGATGAGTTAGGGATTGATATTGAGAAGAAAACTTCGTCACGAGTTTCTGGGTAGGGGCTGGGGTGGCGCGCCCCCGATACGCCTGAGGGGCTGGCGTGGGGTGCCGCTCTTAGCTCGGGTTCTTGCTTAATGAGGCGTCCCTTGTTTGCTCTTGGATTGGACTAAGCGGCAATCCTTACTGTGGAAGCAAGACCTTGTCATTCTTCTCCTTCGGTTTGATTCGTATTCCGATCAAAAACTTTATTTCTTAAAAGGATTTAATCCTTTTCCTCTCAATGACAGATTCGAGAACGAATACACATTATCGTGATTTGTATCCAAAGGTCAGTTAGACATTGAAAATTGGATTATGAAATTGCGACCATCATCTACATCCAGAAAGCCCTATGCTTTGGAAGAAGCTCGAAAAACTGTTTGGGAATTGATCAAAAGAAGAATCTACTTCAAACGATATGCCCTTAGGTACGGCCATACATAAGATAGGCACACAGGCATTCCAGCCCGTTTTAGTGGAGGGGCGCGTTATTTGTTTACATCCATTAGTTTGCAAGGGATTCAATGCCGATTTTGATGGAGATCAAATGGCTGTTCATGTACCTTTATCCTTGGAGGCTCAAATAGAGGCCCGTTTACTTATGTTTTCTCATATGAATGAGTCCACAATGACTACACGAGATGAACCTTGGTTTGGTGAATTGAAGTTGGCCTTAGGTGTAATAGGACTCCCAGTTACTGCGCGCGATCGTATACTGAGGTGCTCCCCGCCGGTTGTTGGAACGACGCGAGCCGGGCCGGGTCTCGATTCAGAAAGAACAGTGTACCCATATTGACCCCCAGTAAATGGAGGCATGCGCGACGTGCCACCATTGCACCTTTCTTCGTTCTCGTTCCGTACTTGTTCCTTTGTGCTGAACTTTCATTCCCTTCACAATATCAACTACCTAAACCTTCGTAAATCATAGAGAGATCCTTCATATATCCTAATCATGTCTCTTAATACTTTTCAAATTAAAGTAAAGATTAAGAGTGAAGTTCGAGAAACCTTTTTGAGTCACTTTGAGAAATCCTTTTCAATCTTTTTTAAACTTGATATAAGACTTGAGTACTTGAGTATGAGAATGAGGAGAGTTGAGTTCATGTTTCAAAATGATTAATAAGGGAACTAAGTATTCCTAAGTGTAAATGTTTTTACATTTAAAACGAGAAGAAACCTTGATTTCTGAATGAGCTTATGAGGAGTTTCGAGTATTATCTCTTTTAAAAGAATTTTTTGACTAATAATCTCAAGTTTGAGGATAAGGAATGTTTTTAAACATTGATCATGAGTTATATTATTTGTAGTAGTATTGAGCACCGATATGGGGATGAGTTCAGACAACTCACATTCCTCATAACCATGTAGCCAACATGGGTAAAAAATTATACTTTTAGATGATTCCTTATTTTTTTAAGCATAGCTTAGTGGATCCACTTAATTGAGGATGTCCTATACTCCGACAAGGTATATGACAGTTCTGGCAGTGTGGGCGAGACGTTGTATCATCACGTAGCTCATAGTGATTGTTATCGATTTGAGAATCTCCCAAATAAGAGTAAAAAGTTTATTTTTGTATTTTCATATACATTGAGTTATTATCTACTGTTTTAAGAGCTTTATATAAATTGTATCCTTATTGTTGCTTTCATATTGAGTTGAGTATTCTTGAGTTCATGTTGAGTTGAGTATGGTTGAGTTGAGTTGAGTATTATTGAGTTGAGGTGAGATGAGGTGAGTATGTCTTCCTTTTATCAGTTCAAGCTTATGTCTATGCTTTAGAGTTCCCCTTGCATGCTCGTAAATTCAATGTACTAACGTCATTTGGCCTGCATCTTTCATGATGCAGTTACAGATATTCAGGGTCATTAACAGGCGCTCCATTGATACTACTTGCAGTTCCAAATTTGCTTTGGTGAGCCTCCTTGCTTTCGAAGGATTCCCCATTTACCTTCAGTATTGCTAAGATGTTGTGGGTCTTGTCCCGACGTCTGTCATAGTGTTTAGAGGTTTCATAGACAGTAGTGTTTTGAGAAGTCTTTTCCATTTCCATTGTTAATGTTTAAGACTTGAGTTGCCTTCTTTTGGCTAGTTAAATGTTTCCAAACATTTCTGAGTTTATTTATTTTTAAGACAAATGAGTAAATCTTTCCTCTTGAGTTCATATATTGTTGAGTAAGTCTTCTGCTGAGTATTGAGCCAGGCCAAGGGTTCGCTTGGGACCAGTAATGGTTCTTGAGTGTCGGTCACGTTCAAAGTGTATGCTCGGGGGTGACACCGAGTCCAATAATATACCAATATAGCCATAACAACATCATAACATGATCACCATAATCAAGATATGAAGGAATTATAAAGGAACGATAACCAAAAGGGTGACTCTAGGATTTCCTCTTTTGCCCAAAAGTACTACCCAAAAGAACCCTAAATACAACAAAGGTCCACCTACTACTATAACTAATAACTAAGGTCACATACACTAGAGGAGGGTACCAAATCGTAGCAATCACTACATGGAGCAACCAATAATGTCACTCCCCGAGCTTACACCCTGGACGTGGCCGACACTGAGAACCATTGTTGATCCCCAAGCGTACCCTTGGCCTGCCTGACTAATTTAAACTAGTCTTTATTCACTTTACTCTAATATTAGGGAAATTATAATCTCTTGGCTACTAAACTCTCCCATGTGCAGGTACTAAGATTCTTTCTAGGGCTTCTTTATGAGGTACTTCTCTTAATATCTTTCTGCTTCTATAAAAGTCTATATATTATCATTACCAACATTGGCTTATAAGGCTGCTTTATCTAAATCGTAAGGGGGAAAATACTTGCATCAACCTACTCCTTGTTGACAACTTGAATTTACTATCTAGGCACACATGAGAAATTATAAACTTAATTAGAACCTTATCTAACTACATACGATCTCGGTTACACATCTTAATGCTCTTGCTAATCGAAATACCTATCCACACTTCATTACTCTTATCTAAGAGTCATAATAACACACTTGTATCACTCACATTTATCGTAAAGTAACACCATAATTCTTCACCTAATTTATGTCAAACCTATTAGATCAGATCATAAAACTAACATCATCACCCTCATGTTGCCATCCTTTTTATCACGATACTCATCTCAAATTCAAACTTAGTGTCTAGGTTTAAACACAAATATCTATATAATTTCTCACATACTATACTAACTTACGACCACTAGATAAAATTAAGAAACATTCACCCACTAAGACCTCATGACACGTAGTTAATCTTTATCTTCAGTCTACCTATTTACATATTACCGTCACATTCCCTTTTACAACTTAAGTACTATTTATACATACATCAATGTCTAATCAGTTCTATAGCCCTTTGAATATCATGAGGTTCTACATTTGAAAATCATAAGCCTAGATTAGATGTATCACCTAATGAATGCTCTTCTCTTCTATTCAACACCTATACTTGGTCTTCATTAACATAATGTCACATCGACATAAACTCTTTTCTGGTTAAAGTATACTCTAACTCATCCTGACTAGTAACTATTCATCTGCCTTCTATAATGAAATCTACACCAAATCATCACTTCTTAGCCTACTCATAAGGGAAAACTACCTATTGATAACTTACTGGATATATGAATGCAACAACATAATTTTCTTCATCACTATCTCCCTTTCTTAGATTACTACACCTCTAAATGCATTATTCTAATTCTGGGAATTTCTACTACTATTTACTCATAATATCGTGCACTATCTTTCAGGTAAAAATACTACCCAAGCATTTTAAAACACACTTCTCTCATAAGGGTCTCATCTGAAAAGAGGTTTAGAGAAAAAAACTCTAGGGTACATATCGATTTTAGCTCAAACGCACGATTCATATGAATAAGAGAGTATTCTTTTGAATCCAAACACTTAAGCTCATTCATGGGCTTCTCTCAAGCCCCTTTGTAGTCTCTTGAATTTCTGAAGACTTCATATGAGAGTAACTCATCGATAATGATCTGAGCTTTTCTATTTCAACCACCTTGAGTATAAGAGGTAGTCGAATCAATTTGAGAAACACACGAGTTTGAATAAGAAACATGCATATCTTCATCAATTCACCTTTCTTAGTTCAAAAGCTTCATTATATGGTCAAAACCTAAAAATCATAGATTATGCATGGATTCAAGTGAATTCAACTTAGAAACATGCAATTATCTCAATTCATGCATAAAAAGACATAAAACAATCAATTGTATCATTAATGAAAGGAACCATGAGATTGAAGAAAAACACTACTTTCAATTGTAGATTTGAACTTGTGAAATTAGGGAATTTAGGAACCCTATGGAGAAAAGAAATCCATAGGTGAATACAATAATACCTTGATGTCAAAGGCCCACCATCAATGGATAATCAGAGACTTGATCTCGAAACCCTAGACTTCTTCTTCAAGCTTTAGAAAGAGAAATATTTGGGGAAAACTTTGATCAACTTTGAGAAATTAGGAGAATGAGTTCAATTGGGTAATTTGGGGGTTTAAAATGTTTATATAGGTCTCAGGATAGAGGGTAAAATGACATAGTATTGAGTTAGAATAATAAGGAAAAGACCCAGAAGCCTTGAAAATAAAACTATTGGACCCCCAATGACAGTTGGACCTATGTTTCATAGGTACATAGGTCCAACTACGGACCGTCCTGGTGAACCATTGGTGGGGTTTAGGGACTTGTTTTGTCCCTGGACCTTCAAACGATGGAGCCCATGTAGGTTGGTAGGTCTACCTACAGACCGTACATGGCCAACGTAGGTCCTAACAATTTTGAAAATATTTTACTTCTTTTTCCTTGTCACCTACGGATGCCACCTACCATCTCTAAATGCTCTTACCAACCGTAGGTAGGAACCGTCGATCACAACTGCAACCCAAAACTACATTTTTTCCATTCTTTTCAAATCCGAAGTGTTACAACCTGTAACTGTTACCTTCGGGGGCACACTAAGTAAATCTTCTTTATGCAATAGCTTGCAAATTATACGACAGATTTGCACTATTCAAGTGAGAAAAATCAATCAATCAGAAAAAGATCAGGTGAGATTTGATTCTTATTCTCTCTTATGGAATACTCGTGCTATACCAATTCAACCACGCTTGTGGGTTAAGAAAATCTTATATAGGGTGAATTTATTAAAATAAGAAAACCAATTAATTTTACACACAATCTATTTTAGTCTTAAACCTAAGGGTCGTTCGATAGCTAGTAAAAAAAAATATTGTTCGTGTACTAATTTTTGGGGGAAAAGGGTCTAAAAAATACTCCAACTTTGACCGAAATTATTGTTACGATATCAAACTTTATGGAGGACCTTTTATCCCCCTGCACTATTTAATAGTGTATTTTAAAGCCTCTAGGACAATTTTAATAGTAATATTTCAATGGCAACTTTTATGCAATCTATTATAGCAGTTGCATCTAAGTTTGTGATGTCGTTGGCTTTGAACCCGGTAAAAGTCATATCATAGTGCAGCTAGAACCATGGATTGATGGTAAGTATCACATCCTAGAATCACTAGGATCATTATTTGTAGTTGCGCAATGAGGTTTTGATTTAAGGTGCGTCAAAGATGATTGCGAAAAGATTCCACTAACGCTCATACAAGTTGAAGCTGATGATGAGGGAATAAGTCCTACACTTGTAGGACAAAAACTTTTCTGGTTTTCCAGATTGATTTAGATGCTTGCAAAACTATGCCAACTGGTTTTCAAGACCAATCATATTTACTTTACAGATAATTGTTTGGGTGCTTACCCCTAGTTTAAGGTGGCAGCTTGGACATAGGGATGTTAAACTAGCATATGGCAATATCCAGCTACATTATGATGGTGTTTCCCTCAATCATGTTTGTCATCCAATTTGGGTCACACCAAATCCTTTGTGAGTGAGTCTTTTTTCTATATTTACTCTTTTGTTATTCTATATGTTCTTGTTTTACCCCGAAAGTCGACTAAATTTCTTAAAAGAGTATTTACAATCTCATTTACCTTTAGACTTGGCTGATGCATCTTCAAGGTATGTTGTGTTGGAATGCACTGCTGCCTTCTAATCTTCACTACATCCTTAGTGAATAAAAAAAAGAAACAAATGGTTGAAGGATTTATAAAATTAAAATGTTTAATAGATTTGTAAATTAATTTTCTTTTTGAAAGTAATGGAACTTTATGATGTCTCATTGGATTACTTGTTTCGTGCAAGAACTAGGTTTGAGTTAGTGCACTAACTAGGTTGTTTTTTCTCGCCTAATGGCTCTATCTCTGGAAGCCTCTTAGGAGGTTCCAAATTTCACTGATGATGTTAATATTAGGAAGAGATGCGACGAATATACTGATAGAGAAACAATTAAATGCAAAAAGTAGATTGTTTACTGTTGTTCTGGACCCTCAATGTTGTGTGACCTGAGACTAAATTGTTTGGTTCTTTTCTGCTTTTCTATTTAGTGCCAACAATAAATGTTGTGTTGATAAAGAAATCACCCTATTTCAAGTGATGTTATCCATATTTGTATAGTGATATGGTTTTATCATTATTATTTCTTTCTTGTAATTTCTCTGCTATATTAACCCTCTACACATGGACTATCTTACCTTATCAGATTGATTAAGTCACAGTCATTAGAAAATAGCAAGCCAACAAATATTTATATAGATGTACTTGTATAAAGTTTTTGGCTGTTTGCTTGTATCTTGTCAACAATTTGCATGTTTAACTCCCCGATGACTATGAGAAGTTTGTACACTAGAATTTCTAATCTTTAGTTTGAGTAAATCCATGGAATCTGAAACCTTAGAGTTCAAAATAACACTCTTCAGAGTAGGATATGAGGAAGATATTGCTCTTTAACTGTTATGTCTCCTTTATTATCGCTTTTGGCCGTTTATTTAGCGTCACACTTTTTTGACAGGCATCCGCATGATCCATCAAATCCAGTTAAATCTGGTGATGTTCATAAGATTATTGAGAATCTTTCCTAGAAGCAGAGGCTTATGACTCAAGTTATTTTGGATGTTAAAAATGTAGCATAATTTGCACCTACACATCTAGTAGTGTAAGTTAGTTTTGTTGTTCAACGCTAAATCATATTGTATTTTAACTGCTCTATGTACATGGGGAATTCTTACTGTTTTCTCAACTACTATCTAACTTAAGCTTATCATATTATGTTAGATATTGTGAAACAATGTGATCATGTTAGTAAAGCTAAAAAAACTCCTTTGAGTTATCAAAAGTATCTGTTGGATCAAAATTTATCGTTCCTCTTTACAATTACAAGATCATGTTCTAGCTTTGAGAAAGGGGGCTTCTTGTAGTAACTTGTATCGCTAATGGACATTGTTTAAGGTAGTGATAATGAAGGAAGCAAATCTGGAGCAATATTCAAAAAATAGTTTGAGACTAAGACGTAGTTTGTGTTGTATTACCAAATGAATAATGCTAAACACGTGCTTCATAAACAAGTCATACCTACAAGTAATCTTCATGCAATTAATATGAAGGGGGTAGGAAAAGGCAAAAGAAACTATGAATTTTTCTTAGTGGAAATATATCAAGATACTACTACAATCAATACATTAAGTTTTGTGATTGTTTCAATTTCTTGTTGTTTATCTTTTCATATGTAAAATATGTGATTAATGAATAAAGATAAAAGGGCTCTCTATAGTTAACACATTTTTGTTGTCAATCATAACTTACGAAAATTTTCATTTTTTGAGTTAATATTGTGTCATCAGAAAATCACAAACTAATGGGTCATTTGGGTGCTCATTAGAATGTGGAACTATTCATATATCAAAATTAACATAATTAGTACTATGTTTGGTAGCGTTACAATTGCTAAAGATTCCACATACCAAGTACGGTGTTTAGTTACATGTTTGCAATCCCACATTACTAATTTGGAAAAACAGTTGTGTGTTTGCCAAATTTATTTGAATGAATTAATCTTTACAAGGATAAATTTCTAACTCTATGACTTAAAAAGTTAAAGGGGTAAATTTGAAAAAAAAATCATAAATTTTTTTAAAATGTATGATATCTTATTAAGTTTTGACTTTAGGCCACTAAGGGGTCGTTTGGTAGAGTGTATAAGAATAATGCTAAATAGAGTGTATTAGTAATGCATGCATTAGCAATGCATATATTAGTTATGCTTGCATTAATTATACATAGATTATTTTAATGCATTGTTTGGTTTGATTGAAAATATTAATGTATTAACTGTAGTAGTATTCATTGCATGAAGAATGCTTTTCTTCCCCCTTTATATTCATTGCATGAATAATGCTTGTAGGTATCACTTCTTTGTGAAACACATGCGTACGATTACTCATTTGGTAAAACAACAAAACTATGTCTCAATCTCAAACTAATTTGCGTGTCGCTCCATTTTTACCCCTTCATTATCACGACCTCGAAGAATGTCCTTAGCGATTCAAGTTACTATAAGAAGACCCCTTTCAAGAAGCTAGAACAGTGACCTTGTAATTGTAAAGAGAGATGAATTTTTTTAACATGATTGCATTGCCTCATAATAGCTAAAAAAATATGATACGCTAAAGTTAAATAGAGCAACAATAACAATTCCACCTTGTGTATAGAGTTGTTAAAATACGACATGCTTTAGCAATGAGCAACAAAACTAACTTACATTAGATGTGTAGCTGCAAATTATGTTACATTCTTTAACATCCAAAATAGCTTAAGTCACACGCTTGCGCTTCTAGGCAAGATTTAGAAAACAAGTCATCCACCTAGCTACCAAAAGAAATGTCTTTACTGGCAATTAATTGAATGTCACTATATTCCTTTGCTCAACAATTAGACAATAAATAGGAATGAAGACCTTTTCACTGGCCATTGAAGAGATTAGCCACAAAATGTTGGTACTAAATAGAGTAATACAAATAACTGAAAGTGATTTTTTCCTAATTTTATCTTCCCTCCACCTTTTTGTATGTTCCCTCCCTCCTTGTAAACCGAGAACAGACGGAAATCTAAAATTTCAGTCTCCTATTCTCCGATTATTCAGTGCATCTGCAATTGTTTCGTCAGGGATTTTGGATTTGTGGTGGATTTTAGATGTTCTGGATAAGAACAATGTGGAAGAGGAAGGTGAGTGTGTTTGATATTGTGGATGAATCGTTGGCGTTGGCGAAGAAAGCCAGTGGTGGAGATAGCATGACACCTTCGATCAACACGTAATAGGAAAATCCTTACTCACAGTGATTCTATGAGATTTTGTAGAATAGGAAGACTCTTCCTGTATAGCATAAAAAAGAGGAGTTCTCAAGCTGATAAATATCCAATCAACGGCTGTCGTCACCAGGTAATCCGAATCATCTCTCCCTCACTCTATCTATCTCTATCTCTTCTCCCTCAGTTTTAATTCTTCTTTATTATTTATGGCTCTCTATCTGCCTTGCCTCTTGTCAGTTCCGATTGTCGCCAGCTTACATACTCAAGTCCTAGGTTTGGTTTCGATTTTCTCTTCTTTTTTTTTTGTCTATTTTAGTTTTTGTTGATATTCTATTTTTAATAAACTTTTGCCCTTGTGGTCTGCTTTAGATTATCTTAATGATTATTATTATACAAGTACCAAACTATGTGCATATAGTTGTATGTTATGTGGTTGCGATGAAATATTTTGCATCACCTCAGTGCCTTGATTAATTCAGTGGAGCGAGGGTTGTAATACTTTGCTATTTACTCAGAAAACAACACTGCTTTATAATTCTAATGAATTTTTTTCCTTTTTGTTCACTTCTACAATATACGTATTGTCGTTCTCTGGTGGATTTGGTAATAATTATGTAGGAGTAAACCCAAAAGCCTTCAAATTGGAGGAGAATAATATGTAATAACCCAAAACTCAATATACGTACTATCATTCTTTGGTGGACTACTGGTTATTGTTCATTTGACAAGCAAATGTCATTTCTCTTGTATTAAGAAATATTGTTTAGTGTTCTTTCATGGCTGCTGATATGTTGAAGTCTATTAAATTTCAATTGATAATTGCTTCCTTTTCTTATATGTGTTTTCTCCTCTCTGATCTTTTTCAGAAAATAGCTAAGATGGCTCGCTCACATAGTTCTCTTGTACTGGTGGGTAACAACAGTATTATGTACCTTGTATCATCCCATCCTTTGAACCTTGGAGCAGGTATCTGCAGATACTTCTTGTTCTGGTAACATGAACCTTCTTGTGTTAACATTCTCAAGGTGCTGGTTACCTTAAATGGTCCATTGTTTTTCAGATATTGTGATGCATTCAGCAGCTAAGTTTATAACTCGCCATTGTGATTTGATGGAGGGGTGTACTTGTGGTCACAGGAGGAAAGATTTTTCTTCTTATGTTCATGACTTGATTTACGCTTGTCATATGCTTTCTCATCATCCGTAGTGCCCTTGAGTTGCTTTCATGGCCAAAACTATTAGATTACCCTGATTGAATAAAAAGAAGAAAAAGAAAAATTGTCTCAAGTACTAAGTGTCTGTTGCATAATTATTAATTTACCTCAATGTAACACTAGAAATTTCTAAATAATAGTAGTTTGGAGTGCAAAACTCATGTTTTACTTAGAAACATATTTGGGTACATGCTAATATTATTCTGAAACATACAAATCAATTTCTTTTGTTGCACTATGAATAGTTGTCTAGCTCTCAATTTGCTGAAGATCCATTTTGCTTACCGCAGCTGTGAGAGTGACTTGATTGTCAATTTTTTGTTGTTGCACCATGAACAGTGGTCTAGCTCGCAAGAGGTTGGTTGACATAAGCATGGAGTCATTACTCCTCTCTCATAGCACTTGGTTACTCTGCATGAGTTATCTGGTGGTGGTCAGTGGACACAATCTTGGTCCCGAAGCTGTGATAATTGTATTCATTCTGTAGGTTTGTTGAATCCATTATCTTCCAAAGGTTTAATAATCACGCTAGACCTGAAAACTTCCTTCCAGGTATGCAGTTGTGATCTCATGATGAGTTGGAAATCCTAGTCGTCTTGGAACTTCCAGTAAGACTTGTCTTGCTGTGATGAATCACAAGACAAGTTTGAATGTGCAAATTGAGACTTCCTTGAGAACATAGGTGTATGAGAAGGATAAGCAGACAGAACTGATAAAGTTTGATGCGGCAATTGGATTTGAACTCCGGAGAAGGGATGTAACCAATTTTACTTTTTTTTGGACTTCACTTTTACTCGACTAAACTGTTGGGAAAACTATCAAAATAGTCCTTAATGGGGTTGGATTATTCTAGTCTTTCATATATATTAATATACTAGACATCGGAGCCCGTGCTAGCACGGGCCCAATATGTATCATTTTTTGTTTCAATTTATGTGATAAAGACAAAATTAAAAAGTTAATCAAACTTTAATATTAATTTAAAATAGTTTAAATTTTTAATTATTGTTAACTATGGTAAAAAAAATTCTATGTCTTTTCTAAATTGCTAATTATTGTTGTATGATTTGTAATATCTTTTACGCAATTTTCAAATAATAAAAGGCTATTTCTTCTTTCTCAATTTATGTGGTACTAATAAAATTTCGAGATTCAATCTAATTTTTTTTTGTCTTTAAAATATTCTATTGTTAATTACTGTAAATTATTGTACTTTCTAAGTAATTTTCAAATAATATATATTATTTCATTTGTCCAATTTATGTGTCACCGATAAAATTTGAAGAGTTAATCAGATCTTTTACATATTTTTATATGTTTTGAATATTTAAGTAAATAATTATTATGATTTATAATATTTTATACAATTATTTAAAAAAAATTAAACAACAAACAAAACGAATTAATCATAGGAAAATTACCAAAGCATCCTTGAATACATCAATAATGGGTCCCACTTTTTGTTTAAAAAAATATGCATATTGGGAGGATATTTTTGTCCAAAGTAGAAATAGAATAAGTATAAAGCATTAAAGTCTTTAAAATTTTAAATTGTTAATTCTTATTGTATGATTTGTAATACTTTTACGCCATTTTCAAATAATAGAGGTCATTTCTTCTTTCTCAATTTATGTAGTACTAAAAAAAATTTGAGATTCAATCAATTTTTTTTGCCTTTGAAATACTCATGATAGGAAATTACCAAAGCATCCTTCAATACATCAGTAATGGGTCCGACTTTTTGTTTTTAAGAAATTGCACATTCAAAGGATATTTTGTCCAAAGTGGAAATATTGTGTAAAAAATGTGTATTTATTGTGATTTTGAATGTTTTGTGGGGTAATAGGACGCACGCAAAGTTAAAGTGTTTTTTTGAAAATCTGGGACAACTTCAAGTATCACTTAATGTTTTTTCTCAAAATCTAATTTACTTTCGTAAACTATGTGTTAGATCAAAATCAGATTAACAAATTCAAAAGGAATGAGTAATAAATAGCTCATACAATGACATATTTATTATTTAAAAGAAGTACTCCTTTTGGTTGAAAGCTAACAAGATAGTTACAATGTAACTAAATACTATAAAAATCTTTGCATTGTGGCTTATTATATATAGATATAGATATGTATGTAATTGAAATAGTTTTTGATGTATAGTAAAAGTGATCCCTCCGTTTATCAGAGTCCGGAGCCAAAAGAGCAAAAAATATTGTCAAAAATTCCAAAAGGGCACATCAAATTTTTTTAAAACCAAAAGGGCAAAATCGCTCCTGACGAAGCGACTTCCCTCTGACACAATGACGAAAAATTACTGCCCTAGCAGCGATTTTGTCTAAAAGTTTTTTTTTTTTTAAATGAAAAATCGCTGCCAGGGCAGCGATTTTGTTAATTTTTTTTTATTTTCCTTACATATCGTTGCAGGGGCAGCGTTTTTTCATGCCTAGTGCTATTATTTTCATGCATATTCATGCCTATTGTTAATTATTAATAATATAAAAATGATAAACAAGGCGGACAGTATACTCAATAAAATTGTTGAAGCATGAGGAAAATTGAATTATATATCATAAATAATAATAAAAGAATATTAAATTAATTTTTTTTAAAAAAATTCTTAACCAAAATTGCTGCTATAGCAGCGATTTTGACGAAAAAAAGATTATTTTTTTTTGAGAAAATCTTGAAGAAAAAAAGATTTTTTTTTTGAGAAAATCGCTGCTATTTTGAAGAAAAAAAGATTTTTTTTTTAATGTATGACAACTTTTGTCAGAAGAAAATCGCTCCTGAAGGAGCGATTTTGCCCTTTTGGTTAAATTATTTTTGATGTGCCGTTTTAGTTTTTTGAAAGAAAAAAGTTGTCCTTTTGGCTCCGGACTTCCGTTTATCATATATAAATGAAAGAATTTTTTATCTATAAAAAAAGTGATTTCTTTTATACCATGTAATTGAAATACTTTGGTAGTTTTTAATTTATAGAAAAAGTGATTCATCTAGTTTTCCACATACTTTGAAATAGTCTTTACTGTTTAGAAAAAGTGATTCATCTTGCCCTTCATATATATTGTGTAATTAAAATAGTTCTTAATATATGAAAAACTGGTCATTTTAGTCATTCATATTTACCTTATAATAAAAATAGTCATTATATTGGAAAAAATGATCATTTTAGTTATGAGCCCTAAAACTCGTCTTTGTGCGCTTACTCAAATATGGGTACCGAACACCAGATAGAAAATAAAAAAAAACAATAAATTAAATACTATTCCTTTAAGGGTTGGTATAAAGGAAAACAATGTTTTTCAATTATTTCATGTTGGTTATCAAGGAAAGCAATATTTCTCAATTATTTCATAAATGTTTTCAAAATCAATGCTTTGAATTAGTCAAGGTCTTGTCCAGGTTCGGATATCGAGATTGAGATAGGGGTTGGTATAAAGGAAAACAATATTTTTCATTTTTTTTTATGTTTGGTTGGCTTAAATATTTTTTAAAATATTTTCTAAATCAATGTTTTGAATCGGTCTTGTCTAGGTTCGGATATCAGGATTCAGATTGGATCGCAGTTCGAATGTTGAATCCAAGTCATGTCTTAATGGAGTTTGGTTTCTAACTTATTTTCCACTTATAAACAACCAATTTTTCACTTATAAACAAACATGGATAAAAAATTTCATGAAAAATATATTTTTTTCGTACCAAACAATCATTAATATGCAACATGCATTTTATATAGGGTTTGTCATTTAATATATCAGGTAAAATGTGTGTTATTTGTTTAATTTTATACTGTGTTATTGGTTTGATTTTATACATGTCCAATATTAAAGGCATGTATAAGCTGATGCAAGAGAGCATATTTCTGTATTTATAAATGATCCAAAAGAACAATGAAAAAAAAAATCACTACAAATAAAGACACTATCTGCACTATGTAGCAATTGAGAATGGAAAATTTGGGAGATGATGTTTTAGCTTCGATAATGAGTAGGGTTCACGACTCTGCCTGTAGAAGATCCATTTCTCAAGTTTGTAAGCAGTGGCTCAAAATTGAAGGCATAACTCGATCATCTGTACGTGTTTTTGAACCCAATCTTTTGCTTAATTTCCTTCCAAGATTCCCAAATTTGCTAAAATTTGATACATCTGAAGAAATCACGAACACCCATCTTGAAATTTTAGCTGAAAAATGTCCCAGGATCCAAATTCTTAACCTTAATTTCAAGAAAAAGAGCAAATTTTATGATGAAAGGGATGAAAGTTTAATCTTGGATGATTTTGATGAAAATGGTTTGTGTTTCATCGCAATGGGTTGTTCTCATCTCAATACAGTTTCTTTGAGAAAGAGAAGTGGAGTTGGGGATGCTGGGGTTGTTTCTCTTGTTAGCTTTTTGCCTAAGTTGATACATTTAGACATAAGTTTTTGTGACAAGGTTAGTGATGAAGCACTTAGAGTTATTGGAAATGTTAGCTCTTTGAAGTACTTGAATCTACAGGGGTGTTGGTTGGTATCTGATGCGGGTTTGAAATCATTAACAGGAGGACCTCTTAGGATGACCTTGAAGAAACTAATTCTTGCTGAATGTGATAGGATTACGGATTGTGGGGTGTTGAGTTTGATGCAATTATGTTGCTTGGAGGAATTGGATTTGGCAGAATGTGGACCGAATGTGACTGATTTAGCTGGTGAGGCTATTGCTTCAAGTGAGAGTTTTAAGAGGTTGAACTTGTCATGGCTTGTAAATGTGTCTGATGCTACTGTTGTTGCTCTAGCTGAAGGTTGCAAGAATCTGGATGCTCTTAATTTAACTGGCTGTGAATTTGTCACTGGTGAAGGCGTCCGTACTTTGACAAAGCATGGGTCATTGAAAGAGCTCATTTTGACTAGTTGTGAAAAGCTTAGTGGATATGATTTGGAAGAGTTGGTACTAGGATGTCAAACATTAGAATACATTGTGGTTGACAAAAGATTAAGGATGTGGGTACCTATGGAAGTGCAGGATAGTATCATGAGAGAACACTGTTGGATAGATTGGAAATAACAGGTGAAAGGGGAGTTGAATGTCTCGTTTCGAATGGATTAATATGTTTTCAGTGTCCTCTCTCATTTATGGATACCTCTTAGCAGTTATAACCCGGGTCTTTCATTCACAGTTCCCCATCATTACCTCAGGTGCATATTCTGCCCAGATCCCATTATTTATTGTTGAAGTAGTCGTATTAGTAAAACAAATGTACAGGGTACTTTTTAATTAACTTGGCTACTCTGCTATTGTCATGGCCTATGGATGCTTAACCTTGTGCATAGACATTGCAATTTTGATCCTGAATATAGCTGATATTTGAGATAGGGTAATCCAAGAATCACTTCCTTAAATGGAACTAAGCAAAAAATGAACGGAAGTTTATCTAACCTTTGTTGAAAGTAGGACCACTTCTACTCTGTGGCCTGCTTCAGTTTCTCTAAGTTAATCTGTTGTACTCTAAACAAATGTAATTCTTCTCTAGAAAAAGGAAATAACCTATACCATTGCTGCGGTATCATGAACTATGCTTTGGTATAGCTTTCTTGTAATGCTTGACGTTCTCAGAATACACAGTTCCTCTTCTGTATTCTGTAATTCTTGAAAAGCTGGTTCAACTCAGGTAGGTAGAATGAGATCATGTACACCTCTGACAAATGTCCTACTTTACTAGAATATTTGGGCTACAAATCACCTGACTTTCCAAATAGCACAACAGAAACATATCTTGGAACCTCGTTCCTGAGAAAATTGAGCTTGCATTTAGGGCTGTTCATTGTTCGGTTTGGATCGGTTTTTGATTTAAACCAAAACCAAATCAATTTAGTCAGTTTTTAAATTTCTAAAGCCAAATCAAACCAAACCAAACCAAATAAATAAAAAACCATCGGTTTGGTTCGGTTTATAACTAGCTAATGATGAATTGCCAATAGTAAAATAACATTGACATGAGACAACTATTTCAAATGAACATTAGGAATCGACAAATTTCTCTTTACTATCACAAGATGAATGTATCTGAATATTTTATGATTTTTCAACAATATTCCAAAGTTTTAGCATGTTAATTTGCATAACTGTAGAGGTTACTCCATTTTACATGTCTAACATCCATAGAAGCAATATATAATTTTAAATAGAATGGTCTAACTGGGCAAGCCATTGAAGAGTAGATGGATGTCTTAGCAAAGAAAATTAAGACTGGCAATACATCACACCACATATAGATGATTAGACGTGTTGGGTTTGGGCATATTTTTCAAGAATTAGAATTTATAAGTGTTATAAAGCATGTGAAATAAGTAGAATAAAATCAAACTAATGATTAAAAGGTAATATTTATAATTATTAATGAAAAACTAATACTCTATCATATATTCAAATAGTTCAAAAATTTATGAATAGAATTTATTAGTTCAGTTATTTTTTCAGTTTTTTTAGTAAAACCAAAACCAAACCAAATATAGTAGGTATTTAAAGCTTAAAACCAAAGCAAACCAATTGCTGGTTTTCATAATCCAAGTGGTTTGGTTTGGTTTTTCACCAAACTGTGAACACCTGTTGCACTTCTGAGCTCTTTTTCCATGTGTATAAGCTTCATTGTGGTCTGGTACCTGTTCATGAGTGGTTCTTTTCTTTACTTGCTTAGTCGGCTCATGGATATGTGTTTCTGTGTCCATTTTAGACCTAACTGTCCTCTCGCACAACTGCAAAGAGGTTTTAGTTGAGGGCCAATCTTTTAACTAAGGAGTTTATTACACCACCTTCCTCAAGCTATTTCTCCAGTTACTTCATGTAGTCTTCACTACTTTGGAGGATTTATTAAGGCATACTGGCCTGGAAAACTATGGAAAAACTAGTTGGTATGTTGAGAAGTTTGATCTGAAATGAACCCCAAGTTGTTCCGGTCTGAAAGGAAATGAAGTTTGGTTGCCCTTAACCCTTCAGGTTCAAAATAATTGTGTACCTCTTATTGGAAAGATAACATGCAAAATATCTTTTTGGGTTAACAAGTCAAAGAATTATGAAAATTTATATGCACCAGAACTTAAACACATAAACGTTTACCTTCTGGTGATATGGTTATAGCCAAGAGGTTCCAAGAGAGGAAGTAGTCATGCTGAATCATGGTGAGAAAAAAAATTACTTCTCTTCATGTGCTCAAACCTGATCATAAACTTGTTCGTCCTGTCTCTGATATAAAATGACAGCAAAGCATTTAAAAGGGCGTACTTTGAATGTAATGAATCAATGTATGAAATGATAGGCTCTGTCAAAATGAGATAACAAACTGATGCATCTGAAGGCATGAAAAATTGTTAGGTTATGTGAAACTTGTCCAAAATGTGATTGCCCATGTTTTTCATTTTCTTTTCTTGATTGATACTCACTATCTGCTGATTTGAGTAAGATATAGCTCTAATATTTCTATATCTTTTTCCAAGCTTTGTAAGCTATTATGTTTTTGAGTTTCTTAATTCTGTTTCCTTTTCTGTAAACTTCTTCTTTACAGTATACTAAAAGGGCTTTTATATAAATCAAAGCCAATGCTGCGTTTTTTGTTCGTCTATCATTTTTCTTGGTGGAGTGGTGGGGTAGGGGGGATTATAAATTTATAAACAAACCCTGCATGTTCTGGCGTCCAAAATATCCTGGTCAAAATATTTTTTTTCCTTTTGAGGTAAATTGTGTAATATCTCAAACAAAAAAAATACCCTAGTCAAAAATATATTTTTTTCCTTTTCAGGTAGATTGTGTAATTTCTTAAACAAAAATAATACCTTGGTTAAAATAATTTTTTTTCCTTTTTCAGGTAAATTGTGTAATTTCTCAAACAAAAAAAATACCCTGTCAAAATAAATTCTTTTCCTTTTCAGGTAGGATTGTGTAATTTCTCAAACTTAAAAAAATACCCTAGTCAAAATATATTTTTTTCCTTTTCAGGTAGATTGTGTAATTTCTCAAACAAAAAAAATACTCTGGTCAAAATAATTTTTTTTCCTTTTCAGGTAGGATTGTGTAATTTCTCAAACAAAAAAAAAATACTTTGGTCAAAATATTTATTTTTCCTTTTTACGTAGGATTGTGTAATTTTTCAAACAAAAAAAATATCCTGGTCAAAATATTTTTTTTTTCTTTTTCAAGTAGGATTGTGTAATTTCTCAAACAAAAAAAATTAGCCTGGTCAAAATAATTCTTTTTCCTTTTCAGGTAGGATTGTGTTATTTCTCAAACAAAAAAAATACTCTGGTCAAAATATTTTTTTTCCTTTTCAGGTAGGATTGTGTAATTTCTCAAACAAAAAAAATGTCAAAATAATTTTTTTTCTTTTTCAGGTAGGATTGTGTAATTTCTCAAACAAAAAAAATTAGCCTGGTCAAAATAATTTTTTTTCCTTTTCAAGTAGTTTGTGTAATTTCTCAAACAAAAAAATACTAGGGGTTTTAAGTTTCAACTCGGCTGCTTATATATAGCTCTCCATTCCTCTGGCAATCTTTGGCTATTCAAGAAAACTTTATAGTATCCTGATTGATTAGGATTTAGGATTGAACAGTGATACAATGCGTAGATGAGCGTAGATGATTAGGAATATTAAAAAGTAGTTACTACTGTTCATTAGTCACAAAAACAGTTATCATTGTTCATTGTTTGTTAGAGTTTGTTAGAGCAGTTATTTCATTAGATTGTAGCTTTAGCTTTCAATTCAACTCTATAAATAGAGATGTAATACAATTGTTAAGGCATTGAATGATATATGATAATTCTTCTCTTCTCTCTTTTACTCTGTTCTTCTTAGCTTCTATCTCGGAATTGCCCTGATATAGCTATCTTCTTCTTCGAGGTTCAGCCTCCTAGTTGATATTATCCTTTCGATTACTGTTAATTGGATCAAACAGCACAAATGCATCCAACGGAACTCTGATGGTAAAATCGAAATCTTCAGAGACCCAATTGGAAGTTTATAGAATGGCAATGGTGTATTCATCTTTTTCAATTCGAGCTTTTGGTTCACTTCTCTGTAGATTCTCAAATGGGGTTTATCATATACCCCACCATTCTTGTTCTCTCAAATGTAAGTACTCCCATACATGATACATCAATAAAAATCAAATCTTTATACCTTATTCTCCTAAATTGTTTATTTTCATTGTAGGTGTTTTTTTGTTGACTGAGAATTTTTCGTCTTCTTCATGGCATTCATCTGCTGATATACGACTCTTGCCTTTGGAACTTCAGTCTAGAAATTCAATGAGAAAGATTTGGACTTTTTCTCCTCTCTGTATGGGCAGGCGCTCCTGCAAAATTGCTGGAAGAGAGGTATAAAATGTTCTTGCTATTACATCTAAATCATATAGTTCCAGTTTCTTTTTCTTTGAGCAGAACCTGATAAAATAAATTCTAGTTGTTGTATTTCCTTTGATACAAACACTGTTAACTCTGTCCAATTCAATGTATTGGGATCTTAGAAATCAACTCAAATTTGAATCTTTCTCCCCAGCTTGATTTCCTCTACCAAAGAAAAATGTAGCCTTTTGAACTATCCTAACTCTGAACAATAACAACAACATCATACCCAATGTTATCCCACAAAATGGGGTTTGGGGAGGGTAGAGTGTAAGCAAACTTTACTACTACCTTAGATGTAGAGAGGATGTGGTCTATCAGCTCAGTGTCCTATCTCTGAAGTGTTCAGAAATTTATATGTAGTTACGATCTGTGGAAGCATTGTGATTTCATTGTTAAGTAGTGTCAGCATCCTGGGAAATATTTATTCGTGTGATTTTGAGATTTTTGTAATGAAGTTTGACCTCATTTGACTGCAGTAGTAGAAAAAGAGAGATGCATTTCTTGAGATTAGATAGTTCATTAGGTTAGAATTATTTATTAAATGTGGACTATATATCAACTTATTATTATGCTTTTAGCAAAACTGGCTGAATGTTAATAGTTGGTGGACAACACACAAGTCATGTATTTATGTGGATTCCATATGGGCATGTATCATTTCATGTAATAGGTGTGAGTTGACAATAGTGTAGGTCTGTTGGAGACCTGTGAGCCCATAATGGGGAGGCACACTAGGTTAAGGCTTTAGAGCCTATAAATATGAGGCTAGGTCCCCTTTCTCGAGCTTGCTTTGGAATGATGGGAAACAAACAAGGAAACCTCAGGTTTCTCTTTTCTATTTTTTCCCTCTTCAACAACACATTTTAAGATGGCCAAGATTCATTTTGAGTGATATAGGCAGTTTTCATAAATAAATTTAAGAAATCTAGACCCACTTTGTTGATAAGATCCAGGAAGACTTATCAATTTGAAAACACACATGACAAAAATATCTCAAAGATAAAACAATTTATTATATGCCCAGATTAGAAAACTGTAAATCAAGATCTCTAATTTCATAAACTCTCCGTTCAATAGAGGATTCATAAATGACTCTTATCACTTATCAAATTGTTGTTACTAGCGGAAGCACATATGTGTTAAAACGAAAACTACTAACGAGTTAAAACCCCAAAACCAAGATCAACTTTGAACTTGATTCACCAGGACTATTTTTATAGAATAATGTTGTGCATATACACAACAATCAAAATAGAATCACAGTCGATAAACAAACTTCATTTCAGATTTAACTGCGATACAAATTGCGTTAACTTCAGTAATTCAGGCTATGTATCTCATGAACGATTAATAAGGTTCATAATCTATGTAATATGGTTTGATGTCAAGTGTAAATTAACAACCATAATAATCAGTTAGATTAAGAATACCTATAATATTCTGTAATAGGCAAAAAGAGGGTGTGTACCTTTATACGCTATAGCAATGCACAACTGAAGACGAACTACGCTGAGTCTTCCTTTCCTTTTGCTTATGATGACAGGCTTAACCTAAGATCTTTTCTCATAAGGTGCCAGCCGTCATAAGCCAAAGTAGAGGAAGACTCGGCTAGTTTGTCTTCAGTTGTATGTTGCTATGGTGGATAAATATGCACACCTTCTTTTTACGTATTTCACAATATTTTAGGTGTTCTTAATTTTATGTGATTATTATGGTCATGTTTCTCAATTAATTTACTCTTGGCATTAGACCATGTTGCATAGATTATGGACCTTATTAATTGTTCATGAGACGAATAGTCCAGAATACTAAAATCATTTCTGCGTAAGTTATGGATTAGGGTTGAAGGTTATTATGTGGCCATGCAATGTCTAGTTCCCTTACCAGTATTGGTTGAGCTCAAGCATACCTCAAGTCTATATAATAGCAATGGTGTATTCATCTTCTTCAATTCGAGCTTTTGGTTCACTGCTCTGCAAATTCTCAAATGGGGTTCATCTTAAACCCCACCATTCTTGCACTCTCAGAGGTATGTACTCCTATACATCAATAAAAAACAAATCTTTATAGCCTTTTGTTTTATATTCCTTAATTGTTTGTTTTCTTGCAGGTGTTTTTTTGTTGAGTGGGAATTTTTCGTCTTCTGATAAACGGGTCTTGCCTTTGGAACTTCAGTATAGAAATTCAGTGAGAAAAATATGGACTTTCTCTCCTCTCTGTATGGGCAGGCGCTCCTGCAAAATTGCTGGAAGTAAGGTATAAAATGTTCTTGCTATTACATCTAAATCATATAGTTACAGTTTCTTTTTCTTTGAGCAAAATCTAGTAAAATTCTAGTTGTTGTAATTCCTTTGATGCAAATACTGTTAACCCTGTCCAAATTCAATGTATTGGGATCTTAGAAATCAACTCAAATTTGAATCTCTCCCCAGCTTGATTTCCTCTACCAAAGAAAAATGTAGCCTTTTGGACTATCCTAACTCTGAACAATATCAACATCATACCCAGTGTAATCCCACAAAATGGGGTTTGGGGAGGGTAGAGTGTAAGCAAACTTTACTACTACCTTAGAGGTAGAGAGGATGTGGTCTATCAGCTCAGTGTCCTATCTCTGAAGTGTTCAGAAATTTATATGTAGTTACGATCTGTGGAAGCATTGTGATTTCATTGTTATGTAGTGTCAGCATCCTGGGAAATATTTATTCGTGTGATTATGAGGTTTCTGTAATGAAGTTTGACCTCATTTGACTGCAGTAGTAGAAAAAGAGTGATGCATTTCTTGAGATTAGATAGTTCATTAGGTTAGAATTATTATTTAAATGTGGACTATATATTAACTTATTATTATGCTTTTAGCAAAACTGGCTGAATGTTAATAGTTGGTGGACAACACACAAGTCATGTATTTATGTGGATTCCATATGGGTATGTATCATTTCATGTGATAGGTGTGGGTTGACAATAGTGTAGGTCTGTTGGAGACCTGTGAGCCCATAATGGGGAGGCACACTAGGTTAAGGCTTTAGAGCCTATAAATATGAGGCTAGGTCCCCTTTCTCGAGCTTGCTTTGGAATGATGGGAAACAAACAAGGAAACCTCAGGTTTCTCTTTTCTATTTTTTCCCTCTTCAACAACACATTTTAAGATGGCCAAGATTCATTTTGAGTGATATAGGCAGTTTTCATAAATAAATTTAAGAAATGTAGACCCCCTTTGATAATATGATCCAAGAAGACTATATCAATTTGAAAACTCACACGCCGACAAAAATATCTCAAAGATAAAACAATTTATTATATGCCCAGATTAGAAAACCGTAAATCAAGATCTCTAATTTCATAAACTCTCCGTTCAATAGAGGATTCATAAATGACTCTTATCACTTATCAAATTGTTGTTACTAGCGGAAGCACATATGTGTTAAAAGAAAACTACTAACGAGTTAAGACCGCAAAACCAAGATCAACTTTGAACTTGATTCACCAGGACTATTTTAATTGAATAATGTTGTGCATATACACAACAATCAAAATAGAATCACAGTCGATAAACAAACTTCATTTCAGATTTAACTGCGATACAAGTTACGTTAATTTCAGTAATTTGGGCTATTCATCTCATGAACAATTAATACGGTTCATGATCTATGTTATATGCTTTGATGTCAAGTGTAAATTAACACAATCATAATAATCAGATAGATTAAGAATACCTATAATATTCTGTAATAGGCGAAAAGAGGGTGTGTACCTTTATCCGCTATAGCAATGCACAACTGAAGACGAACTACGTTGAGTCTTCCTTTCCTTTTGCTTATGATGGCAGGCTTAACCTAAGATCTTTTCTCATAAGGTGCCAGCCGTCAGAAGCCAAAGTAGAGGAAGACTCGGCTAGTTTGTCTTCAGTTGTACGTTGCTATGGTGGATAAAGGTGCACACCTTCTTTTGGCGTATTTCACAATATTTTAGGTGGTCTTAATTTTATGTGATTATTTTGGTCATGTTTCTCAATTAATTTACACTTGGCATTAGTGATTAGACCATGTTGCATAGATTATGAACCTTATTAATTGTTCATGAAACGAATAGTCCGGGATACTAAAATCATTTCTGCGTAAGTTATGGATTAGGGTTGAAGGTTATTATGTGGTCATTGCTATTATATAGACTTCCATTGAACTGTGAAGTAAGTAGAATAAAATTAAACTAATCATTAAAAGGTAAGATTTATAATTATTAATGAAAAACTAATATCATATGTTCAAATAGTTCTACATTTTATGTGTAGAATTTATCAGTTCAGTTTGGTTGTTTTTCGATTTTTCTTAGTAAAACCAAATTAAATATAATCGGTATTTAAAGCTTAAAACCAAATGCCGGTTTTCTTAATTGGTTTTGTTTGGTTTAGTTTTCATTAACCGTGAACACTTGTTGCATTGATGCACTTCTGAGCTATTTTTCCATGTGCATAAGCTTCGTTGTGGTCTGGTACCTGTTCATGAGTGGTTCTTTTCTTTACTTGCTTAGTCAGCTCATGGATATGTGGTCTCTGTGTCCATTTTAGACCTAACTTTCCTCTTGCACAACTGCAAAGAGGTTTAGTTGAGGGCCGATCTTTTAACTAAGGGGTTTATAAAACCACCTTCCTCAAGCTATTTCTCTAGTTACTTCATGCAGTCTTCAGTACTTTGGAGGATGTATCAAGGCATACTGGTCTGGCAAACTACGGATGAACTAGTTGGCATGTTGAGAAGTTTGATCCAAAATGAGCCCCAAGTTGTTCCGGTCTTAAAGGAAAAGCATTTTGGATACCCTTAACCCTTCAGGTTCAAAATAATTGTGTACCTCTTATTGGAAAGATAACATGCAAAATATCTTTTTGGGTTTAACAAGTCAAAAAATCATGAAAAATTATATACACCAGAATTTAAACACATGAAAATTTACCTTCTGGTGATATAGTTATACCAAGAGGTTCCAAGAGAGGAAGTAGTCATTCTGAATCATTGTGAAAAAAAAAATTACTCAAACCTGATCATAAACTTGTTAGTTCTGTCTCTGATATTAAATGACAGCAAAGTATTTAAAAGGGCGTACGTTGAATGTAATGTATCAACGTATGAAATGATAGGCTCTGTCAAAATGAGATAACAAACTGATGCATCTAAAGGCATGAAATATTGTTAGGTTATGTGAAACTTGTCCGAAATGTGATTGCCCATGTTTTTCATTTTCTTTTCTCGATATTCACTACCTGCTGATTTGAGTAAGATATACCAGTAATATTTCTGTATCTTTTTCCAAGCTTTGCAAACTATTATGTTTTTGAGTCTATTAGTTCTGTTTCCTTTTCCGTAAAGAAATAGGTCAGGGATTTTAATAAATCAAACCAGACACTACCTTCTTCTTTTTTTCGTCTATCATCTTTCTAGAGGATGGGGTGGGGGTGGGGGTGGTAAATTTTGTAAACATACCCTGCTGGTTCTGACTTCCAACTCTCTTTCATTTTTGTTCTTAACTCATCATTCATCTTTTCCTAGAATTAGGGTGTGAAACATTTCGAAAGAACTTTTGTTGCAAATGCAGAACTGATGTTGGCTCAATTTTGACAGGTTTGAACTGTTGAACAATGATGACGGACGGTGCAGCAGTAGTTTGCAAAATCTGGCATTTGCTATTTATTGCTTGTTGTTGCTACTTGGAACAAGTGCATTTTTCTGTGCTCGAAATATTGGGCACTGCAAAATAGTACTCAGTTTTGAGAACTATTGCCTCGCCTAAGTGTGTAGGGGGATGGCTTCGATAAAATAGGATGTATGAATAACAAAGGCATTTTGACAATTCAGAGTATGAAATCTCTCACCAGGTTAATAGCAGTTTCCCTAGAATCTTGCGTTATATGTGACTCAGGTTAGAGTAGAAGTATGGAGGAGTATTATGTCACCAACAAGGTGCAGACAGAATTGAGCCAGAAGTTTCTACTGCTAAATTTGTCCGCTCACCGAATGCACAATGGGAGAGAATGTAAAAGGACATCTCTACAGTGATTGCAACAATACTTTGATGCCTTCAAGACAGATATCTATCCATTAAAATTGTTCGGAAAAATTCAGTCGATGGCTTGGATGTACTGTTGTAAGCTTAAATGATTTCCGTGATTGCCTAGTGAACAATACTGGGACCTTCAGTTGATTTCTGTGAAACATTTTCTGTTGTATGTTAACATTGGTCTTAGTTTTATTTATATATTCCAGTTATCATTTATTTCCTAGTTGATTTGCTGAAACAACCCAATGTTGTGAAAAAGAAATTGATATGCTTGGTTTAATTATTATTTTTAAATCTATGAAACTTAAACAATAATATGCTTTGTTTCATTTTAAAAAAAGGCGAAATGACCTGGGAGACTCATGTACTTGGCTCCATTTGTCAGTTGAATCCTTTTACTCATCACTTTGCCAAATGAACTCTTAAACTCGATGAAACTCTATTTTCTAAACCCCTCTGACCATTGACCGAGCTTATGTGGCATTAAAATGATTGAGTTGGACAAATGTGAGACCACACGCGTTTTAAAGCAAGTGAATATAATATTTTTATTTTAAAAATATCAAAATTATAAGATAAAATAATAATAATAATAATAATTTTGTAAAAATAAATTTCAAAACCTTTCTTCTTCAGCCCACCCACCCCTTCTCTCTTCTTCTTCAGCCTCACCCCATCTTTTTTCTCTTCTTCTTCAGCCCCAACCCCGTCCTTTTTCTCTTCTTCTTCCGCCCCAGACACCCCCCCACCCCTGCCCCTACCCCTTTTCTATTCTTCTTCTTTGAGATACACCCCATCACCATAATCATCAAATATAAAATTAAAAAACTTTTGCAAGAAAACATATCATTCACCATTTTCATAAATTTAAGATCTATTGCTTGAATTTACTCATAAATATATTTTTTCCAACTTGAAGCTTTCTTGATTTTTTTTTATCAAATAAAAATAAAAAGAACCTAAAGCATGTGCAAGAGCTAATTACAATCTATCATATTTTATGAGTGAGAAAACTTTTGAATGTGAAATATGAAGAAAGATGAAAATGATGTTTTTTTTTATTTTTGGGGTGAGGCATAAGGGTGGATGAGAATGAAGAAGATGAAGTGGGAAATGGGAAAGAGAGAGAAAATTGCACTCTTTATTTTTTAGTATTATTTATTTTTAAAATTTGATTTCTGATGTGTCATTGGAAAAATAATAATAATGACGCGTCATTAAAAAATGACGTGATATTTCATGTGTAAAAAGAGTGTATTACACGCACACACATTAGATGGGCAAGAAGTTTAAAATATTGTGTTTGAATGAGTTTAAGGATCCATTTGGTAAAGTCATAAGTACAAGGGTTCAACTTACAAACAGAGTCAAGTATAAGGGTCTTCCAGGTCATTCCGCCTTAAAAAAATAATGATAAAGCAAGATCTCAAATTCGAAAAAAGTATTAGAGTTTGACGTATTTCAATATCAAACAATAATAATAACATATTCAGTGAAATTTCACAAGTGATGTTTGGATAGGATAGAATCTACGCAACTTTTACCACTATCTCGTGAAGGTAGAGAGGTTGTTCTCGAAGGACTCTCGACTCAAGTGCAACAAATCCTGATATAGAAAAAGGAGACAATGTAGAGAATATAGCAAATAATAAAAAACAATGCAAAAGTACTATAAAATCATGTGATAATGAAGATAAAATGCTATAAATAATTCCTTAACTATAGGAGTCGGTCTAAAATGGTTCCTTAACTATACTTTTGTCGGATTTAGTCATTTAACTATTCAAAAACTTATCAGATTTGGTTCCTTAACTATACAATTCAGTTTTAATCTTTTAACTATACATTTATCAATTGTAATTTCTTAACTATACATTTATCAGTTTTAGTCCTTTAAATATTTAAAAACTTATCAGGTTTGGTCTCAGTCCATTTTTATATAAATAACTTAGGTTTATATTAACGAAATCCACGTCTCAAGAAATTAAATCATTTAACCATTTTTTTAGTTGTTTCTCTCTCCCCACTACTTTTACTTCAAATTACCTTTGTGCAAAAAACCTTAACCTCAACGATTCAAAATAAAATTCACAAAGAAAGAAAATATAAGTCATAATTTTATTCAACAGACGATAAAATGAAACATATTATTGTTACTACTGACTTGAATATGCTAAACTTTATTATAAAAAGAAAAAAATATTACCCGTTGAATTCAAAATTTGTACTCCAACGACTTTATTGAAGAAAAATTGTTTTAATTTTTCAGAAGTTGAAATTTATAAAATGGTAAATTTGCAAAAAAAAGATAGATTGATTTTATTATTCTATTCATTTTATGTAGAGAAATTTGATTAATAAGATCAAATCTCTTATTTTTCTTTTGTATGAAAAATAAAACTAAAAAAATTCGCTCGGATTATGACCCGTTAGCCGCCAAAGAAAGGATCACAACATATTCAACTCATTAACAACAAATATTTGTTTTATGTTATCCTCCATTGAATAAAATTAAGACTTATATCTTACTCCCCGTTAATTTTATTTTGAATCATTGAGGTTATTATTCTTTTCATAAGAATAATTTGAAGAAAAAGTAGCGGGGATAGAGAAACAACTTAAAAATGATCTAAAGATTTAATTTCACGAAGAGTTCCGTTAATATAAACCTAAGCTATTGTGTAAAGAAAAATGGACAAAGACAAAACCTGATAAGTTTTTGAATACTTAATGAACTAAAACCGGTAAGTGTATACTTAGAAGACCAAAGCTGATAAATTTTTGAATACTTGAAGGACTAAAATCGATAAGTGTGTAGTTAATGGACCAAAACTGATAAGTTTTTGAATAATCAAAGGACTAAATACGAAAAAATATAGTTAAGGGACCATTTTAGACCAACTCCTATAGTTAAGGGACTATTTATGACATTTTATGAGTCTCTGATAACGACACACCATAAACAACAATGATACAGGTAAAAAAAACTACCATAATACACTAGTACCACCGCAAACGCCAGTCACTCTAAGCAAGACAACACTACACTACCTACTACCCTTCTACCCTAATGTGAGTCCTCCACATCCTCTTGTCTAGAACCATGTTCTTGGTTATCTGAAGTTGCGTCGTCAGGGGCGGACCCACGTGGTATGTAGGGGGTTCACCCGAACCCCCTCGGTAAAAAATTACACGGTATATATGAGGTAAATTTTCTGTATTTCTGTAGATATATATATATATATATATTGAACCCCCTCAATAACAAAGAGAAACTGATGGCGCAGTGGCAAGTACCCCTGAAATTAAGCTCTACATCACTAGATCGACTCCCAGAAAAATGTGTTAAAAGTTTGGTTTTAAACCCAAAAGAATTCAAGGTTTCCATTTCTGAAGGAAGGCATATTTACACGTTTATACTTTTATTTTTCGAACCCCCTGAACAAAAATCCTGGGTCCGTTACTATGCGTCGTATCCCTTCTTAACACCTCTTCCCAATACTTCTTTGGCCTACTTCTGTCTCTCCTCGTGCCTCCTATAGCCAACTTTCCGCACCTCATCACTGGTATATCTATGCATCTCCTCTCCACATGTTCAAACCATCTCAATCTCACTTCCCTCTTCTTATCCACCACCTAGGTCACACCACATTATTCTGGATCCACGTTAGAATCACATTATTTAAAGTAAAAAGAATAAATGCATTATATAGTTTCTATTAGAGGATTGCCAATATTTCTAGACATGAAGTAAATTCTTTTATAGTGGATTTAACTTTTCAATTTGGCGAAAGTTTTTTAGGTTTTCTTTTAATACCCTGGTTTAAAATAAAATATTTTCCTTTACAGGGGTTTTAGGTTTCAACTCGGCTGCTTATATAGCGCTCCATTCCTCTTCCACCGTTATTCAAGAAAATTTTATCGTATCCTGTTTGTTTAGGATTTAGGATTTAGGATTTAGGATTTAGGATTGAGGATTGAGGATTGAGGATTGAGGATTGAGCAGCACAAATGCATCCACTAGAACTCAGATGGTAGAAATTCACTGAAACCCAATTGGAAGTCTATAGAATAGCAATGGTGTATTCATCTTCTTCAATTCGAGCTTTTGGCTCACTTCTCTGCAGAATCTCAAATGGGGTTTATCTTAAACCCCACCATTCTTGCACTCTCAGAAGTAAGTACTCCCATACATCAATAAAAAGTAAATCTTTATACCTTATTTTCCTAAATTGTTTATTTTCTTGTAGGTGTTTTTTTGTTGAGTGGGAATTTTTCGTATTCTTCATGGTATTCATCTTCTGATATAAAGGTCTTGCCTTTAGAACTTCAATCGAGCAATTCAGTCAGAAAGATTTGGACTTCCTCTCCTCTCTGTATGGGCAGGCGCTCCTGCAAAATTGCTGGCAGAAAGGTATAAAATGTTCTTGCTGTTTACATTTAAGTCATATAGTTCTTGTTTCTTCTTTTTTTTTTGATGACAAGATAGTTCTCGTTTCTTTTTCTTTGAGCAAAAAAATTAAAACAATTCTAATTGTTGTATTTGCTTTGATACAAATATTGTTAACTCTCCGATTCAATACTATTCAAATGTATTGGGATCTTAGAGATTACCTCAAGTTAGAATCTTTCTTCCTAACTTGATTTCATCTACCAAAGAAAAATGTAGTCTTTTGGTCTATGCTAACTCTGAACAATAACAACAACATCATAGCTAGTGAAATCCCACAAAATGGGGTCTGGGAGGTAGAGTATACACAGACCTTACTACTACCTTAGAGGTAGAGCGAATGTTTCTGATACACCTTCAGCCCAGTGTCTTAACTCTGAAGTGTTCAGAAATTTATATGTAGTAACGATCTGTGGAAGCATTGTGATTTCATTGTTATGTAGCGTCAACATCCTGGGAAATATTTATTCGTGTGATTTTGAGGTTTCTGTAATGAAGTTTGACGTTATTTGACTGCAGTAGTAGAAGAAGAGTGATGCATTTATTGAGATTAGATAGTTCATTAGGTTAAACTTATTTATTAAATGTTTTTTATTACAAGAGAAACCCGCAGTCGCTACCCTTTGGGTGCGTATATGGTAAAACCCTGTTCCTATGCAATAGCTTGTAAACCACACCGGAGAAGTAATCCGCACTAGGCAAGCCCGGTGTGACGAGGTCGACCCAGAAGGAAAACTAGAATTATTTATTAAATGTGGACTATATATAAACTTATTATTATGTTTTTAGCAAAACAGGGTGAATGTTAATAGTTGGTGGAAAAACACACAAGTCATGTATTTATGTAGATTCCACATGGGCATGTATTATTTCATGTAATAGGTGTGGGTTGACAATAGTGTAGGTGTTGGAGACCCATGAGCCCATAATGAGGAGGCAACCTAGGTTAAGGCTTTAAAGCCAATAAATATGAGGCTAGGTCCCCTTTCTCGAGCTTGCTTTGCAATCATGGGAAACAAAGAAGGAAACCTCTGGTTTCTCTTTTCTATTTTTTCCCTCTTCAACCACACATTTTAAGATGGTCAAGATTCATTTTGAGTGATATAGGTAGTTTTCATAAATAAATTTAAGAAATCTAGACCCACTTTGTTGATAAGATCCAGGAAGACTTATCAATTTGAAAACACACATGACAAAAATATCTCAAAGATAAAACAATTTATTATATACCATGATTCGAAAACCGTGGATCAAGATCTCTAATTTCATAAACTCTCTGTTCAATAAAGGATTCATTAATGCCTCTTACCACTTATCAGATTGTTGTTACTAACTGAAGCACGTATGTGTTAAAAGAAAATTGCTAACGAGTTAAGTCCCCAAAGCCAAGATCAACTTTGAACTTGATTCACCCGGACAATTTTAATAGAATAATGTTGTGCATATGCGCAACAATCAAAACAAAATCATAGTCTATAAACGAACTTCATTTCAGATTTAACCGCGATACAAATTGCGTTAATTTCAGTAAACCGGACTATTCATCGCATGAACGATTAATAGGGTCAATAATCTATGTAATATGCTTTGATGCCAAGTGTAAATTAACACGACCACAATAATCACATAGATTAAGAAGACCTATGATATTATTGTGAAATACACGAAAAAAATGTGCGCACTTTTATCCACTATAACAATGCACAACTCAAGAGGAACTATGCCGAGTCTTCCTCTCCTTTGGCTTATGACGCATGGCTTAACCTAAGATTTTTTCTCATAAGGTGCTAGCCATCATAAGCTAAAGTAGAGGAAGACTCAACTAGTTTGTCTTCTGTTGTGCGTTGCTATGGTGGAAAAACGTGCACACATTCTTTTTGCGTATTTCACAATATTTTACGTGTTCTTAATTTTATGTGGTTATTGTGATCGAGTTTTTCAATTAATTTACACATGGCATTGGAGCATGTTACATAGATTATGAACCTTATTAATTGTTCATGAGACGAATAGTCCGGAATATTGAAATCATTTATGCGTAAGTTATGGATTAGTGTTGAAGGTTAGTATGTAGCCGAGCAATGTCTAGTTCCCTTACCCGTATTGGTTGAGTTCAAGCATATCTCAAGTCTAGAGTGATTTTAGTCAAGATAACAAATATCCATATATAAATTAAAGAAATCTAGACCCACTTTGTTAATATGTTCCAAGAAGACTATCAATTTGAAAGCACATACGCCGACAAAAATATCTCAAAGATAAAACAATTTATTATATACCAAGATTTGAAAACCGTAGATCAATATCTCTAATCTCTAATTTCATAAACTCTCGGTTCAATAGAGAACTCATAAATGACTCTTATCACTTATCAGATTGTTGTTACTAGCGGAAGCTCATATGTGTTAAAAGAAAATTGCTAACGAGTTAAGACCCCAAAGCCAAGATCAACTTTGAACTTGATTCACACGGACTATTTTTAATAGAATAATGTTGTGCATATACGCACAATCAAAAAAGAATCACAGTCTATAAACAAACTTCATTTCAGTTTTAATCGCGATACAAATTGTGTTAATTTCAGTAATCTGGACTATTCATCACATGAACGATTAATAGGTTTCATAATCTATGTAATATGTGTTGATGCCAAGTGTAAATTAACACGACCACAATAATCACATATATTAAGAAAACCTATGATATTGTGAAATACACGAAAAAAATGCGTGTACCTTTATCCACTATAACAATGCACAACTGAAGACAAACTACGCCGAGTCTTCCTCTCCTTTGGCTTATGACACAGGGATTAACCTAAGATCTTTTCTCATATGGTGCCAGCCGTTAATAGCTAAAGTAGAGGAAGGCTCAACTAGTTTGTCTTCAGTTGTACGTTGCTATGGTGGATAAAGGTGCACACATTCTTTTCGCGTATTTTAGGTTTTCTTAATTTTATGTGATAGTGTTTCTCAATTAATTTACACTTGGCGTTAGAGCATGTTACATAGATTATGAACCTTATTAGTTGTTCATGCAACGGATAGTTAGGAATACTGAAATTATTTCTGCGTAAGTTATGATTATGGTTGAAGGTTAGAATATAGCCGAGCAATGTCTAGTTTCCTTACCCGTATTGGTTGAGCTCAAGCATACCTCAAGTCTAGAGTGGTTTTAGTCAAGCCAACAAATATCAATAAATAAATTTAAGAAATCTAGACCCACTTTGTTAATATGATCCGCCCCCAAGGCCTAGCTCGAGTGGCAAAAGGTGGAGGATTTGTGGCTTAGGTCGCAGGTTCAACCCCACACTATGCAAAGCGAAGCCCGATATTTAAGTGGAGAAGGGTAGATGGGAGGGCCCATTATCCATCGAGTTTAGAAGGTTGTGATTGGTCCTAAGAGCGGGTCACAAACAGATTTCTCGATTATCAAAAGAAAAAAAAAAGATCCAAGAAGACTATATCAATTTGAAAACACACACGCTGACAAAAATATCTCAAAGATAAAACAATTTATTATATACCCTAGATCAAGATCTTTGATTTCATAAACTCTTCGTTCAGTAGAAGATTTATAAATGACTCTTATCAGATTGTTGTTACTAGTGGAAGCACATATGTGTTAAACGAACACTGCTAACAAATTAAGACCCCAAAATCAAGATCAACTTTGAACTTAATTCACTAGGATTATTTTAATAAAATAATGTAGTGCATATACGCAACAATCAAAACAGAATCACAGCCGAAAAACAAGCTTTGTTTCAGATTTAACCGTGATACAAATAATTTCAGTATTCCGGACTACTCGTCTTGTGAACGATTAATAAGGTTCATAATCTATCTAACATTCTCTAATGCCAAGAACCCGTATCATTTCATGTAATAGGTGTGGACCGGAAAGAGTGTAGGTCTGTTGGAAACTAGTGAGCCTGTAATGGGGAGGCACACTAGGTTATGGCTTTTAAGCCTATAAATATGAGGCTAGGTCCCCTCTTCTGGGTTAAGCTAAGACTTTTTTCCATAAGGTATCAGCCGTCATAAGCCAAAGGTGAAGAAGACTCAGCCTAGTTTGTCTTTAATTGTGCGTTGCTATGGCAGATAAAGGTGCACACCTTCTTTTCGTGTATTTCACAATATTATAGGTGTTCTTAATATATGTGATTATTGTGGTCGTGTTTCTCGATTAATTTAATTCATCAAGGACTAAGTAGCCAATACTGATGTATTACGGTGATCAACAATGTATATCGTAGCATTATATTCAAATGATTGTCCAGCAACAGGAGTTAGCACAGTTCTAGCATTTTGGATATTGTTTAAGTCAATGTTTCTTTTATGCAGACTGCTCAGGATCTTAAGAAGGCAAAGCTATACTCAAAAATCGGGAAGGAAATTGTTTCTGCGTAAGTTATGGAAATGAAAAATAGTCGTTCGTCTAAATCAATATTGAAATGAATGGAATTTTTCTCTTCTATTTGAGGTCTTAACGTCCCATTGGAACTTTTGAGCGTTATCTTGTTGCCAGCTAGAACCCTTTTCCAGACGTCTATTTTTGTGATTGTTATGATATAAAAAAAAAAGGTGGCAGTTTGGTGCACTAAAGCTCGTGCTATGCGTAGGGTCTCGAGAAGGGCCCAACCACAAGGGCTTATTGTACTCAACCTTACCTTGCATTTCTGAATGAGTACTGTTTCCTGAATGACCAGGGTTAAGAAAGGTGGTCCCAGTCCAATATCTAATACGGCTCTCGCTGCTCTGATCGAGAAAGTTAAGGAACTTGATATACCCAAAGACATTGTTGACCGCAATGTTAAGAGAGCTTCAGAAAAGGGACAGGAAGCTTTTATCGAGAAGATCTATGAGGTATTGAACATTTAGACTTATATGCATTTGTTATCTAATAAGCAGCAATTTTTACACATTAACCTTTTTGGTAACTCTCTTGACTATTGCAATTCAGTGAACTATGAACTCCTGTTCTATACTCAGGTATATGGTTATGGTGGAGTTGGTATCATCATTGAGGTCTTAACAGATAAAGTAAACAGGTCAGTGGCAGCAGTTCGAGAAGTGGTGAAGGACAATGGTGGGAAGATGGCAGATCCAGGATCCATTATGTTCAAATTCCAACGTGCTCGGGTTGCTAATGTTAAAGTCACTGATGTTGACCGGGACCAGCTCTTAACAATTGCTTTAGATGCTGGTGCTGAAGATATCATTGAACCTTCAATGGATGAATATGATACAGAAGCAGATTCATCTGAGAGGTTCGTATGCTAGCTGTTTTGGTTGCAGATAAATAAAGTCTGTTAGTTTAGGAAGAATATTCCATTGGCAAAGATTATCTTCTTATTTGCTTCATCCCGCAGTGAGTATGTTTCTCTGGTTGGATACTGCTCTCTCGTTTCTTGCAATTGGACCCAGAGTTTACTTTTATGGTTCTTTCAGGCATATACACGTAGTCAAAGAAACCTCTCTGGGTGTTCTTCATAAGTTGATTCTCTTTCAGTGCTGAAAATAAACTCCAACAACCCGTTACTGCTATTGCCAAGTCTACTGCAGCCTTGATTTTGGCACACCTACGTTATTTCAATTGCAATTTCATGGTTGCTGATAAATTCTTTTCATCTGCTAAACCTCACCCCAAAACCTTCTCTTCCCACAGGCCAATAGTGGTTTTTCCATTCCCCCATGGGTGACTCAAACTTCCAACCTCTTCGTTGGAAGTGGAGGAGTCTTACCACTAAAACAACCTTCTCTTGTCTGCTGTTGAACTAATGTCATGCTGGATGAACTAATATCAGCACATCTGACTATTTTCCTTTTTATTTGGTTTACTTTAGTAGGGTTTACAAAGTCGTGTCTTCTGCGGAGAACTATCCAGTAATATTATCAAAACTACAAGAGGAAGGAATAAAATTTAAACCTGACAACGGATCTGAGCTACTTCCTACTACTCCAATTGAGGTTTGTGAGTACAGCATATCAAAATTTTATTCTTCTAATTTGACAGCACTTGTTTAATCTTTGATCTTTTGATAAGATAATATGTTTTAACCATGAAATTAGAAAAGAAATCTAATAATTGATGTGTGAATCGTTGACCTTTTGTAATGTAAATATAATCATAGCATGGTCCACTAATTGATGTGGTTATGAGCTTTTTCATACCATGTAGCGTTGTGTTTCTGATAACTCAAATCTTCAAAAGGCTAATCTTTATTGCAAAACATAAGAATATCTAAAATCTCATAGATTTAGTAGTGAACATTCAAACTTCAACATCCAAGATCAATTTGTTCTTATACAAGAAAAGAAGTTTTAGTCCAGTTGTTTTGACATGATTTGATTATAATATTCAACAAGGACGAATCAGGGGTACAACAACTAAAGCAATTGTTTTAGCTCCAAAAATTGAAGGTCTCAAATTTACTTTTTTTCTTATCAAGTAAATGTATTTTTGATAAAAAACATGGCCACGACAGCCATATACAAGAGATATAGCAAAAAGTGGAGAATTACAAAAATATATGATTCTCTACAAGCTCCACCCAGTCGTCTATACAACAAGGAACTTTCTGTGTGTACCAAAAAAAAATTAGGGAACAGAGACTACTCCTCAATTGAGAGAAACTCGACTCTACACCTTCAAAAGCTCTCCTATTTCTTTCTCTCCAAACAACCCACATTACCGCAAATGGAATCATATTCCACGCACAAGAAAAGAAGCAGAAGCAAATAAAACAAGATAAAAAAAACATTACTAGAAAAATAGATGTTATGAACTCGAGCAAGAGAAGAAAAAAAAGAAAAACAAAGAGAACATTAAAGCCTATGTGGAGTAAGTCATATAACTCAAACGATCAATTTTTCATAATCGAGAAATCCCCATGGGGATAAGACAGGATAAGGCACACTTGCAGCTTACCGAGGACATGATTCTAGATTGGACTATAGAAGGATATGGAAGTCGAGGATTAAGGTAGAAGATTAGTAGTCCCCTTATTAGTATTGGTTGAGCTCAAGCATACCTCAAGTCTAGAGTGATTTTAGTCAAGCCAACCTGAGCCCATGAAGTATTTGGCTTGGGTTGGCTGGTTTTCACCATTTGAGACTGATGGACGTATGTGCAAGCGATTGATCAGCTATAAATAGAGTTGTTCATTCTTTTCTCTGCTGTCTTACAAACTTTTGAAGGTCATCTACTTTAGCTTCTTTCTAGGTTTATTACTACATGGACCTTTTATCCACAACTAGTTTTTTTCAGTTTAAATTACCGCAGTTCAAATGCTTTAACTATCAGTTTATGTTAATAGCTGAATTTGATCTTTCCAATTATTAGTACACATATTTATGTTTGTTGTAGTTAGTACTTTGGTTTTGGGCTGCAGGTAGATGATGAGGCTATGGAGTTGAACAAAGAACTAATGTCCAAATTACTTGAACTTGATGATGTTGATGCTGTGTATACAGATCAAAAGTATTAGGTTATTATTCCACTTAACAGTGGCATGAACACCTAACAGCTGGTTGTTGAGGCTATTGAAGAATGATAACGACATTCAGCTCATTAGAGTCCTGTAGTCAATCATATACGGCGTCATCTAGCTGTTTTACTTCTACAAAGAATCTACAGATCGTCTCATCTTAGGAACAACATTGCTGTTTGGCCCAATTTTATCATAGGGTTTGATCTTTCAACTGATAGATGGAATCTTTAGATGCATTGGTAACCCAATAATATTGCCTCCCTTTTGTTTGTAAAATGAATGTGCTTTAAAAATACAATCTGAAGTTGTAAGTTATATTGGCAATAAAATTCTGTTGTTTCTCTTTAACAGCTAGCATGATGAATCTCATTGTAACGTCTTTAGCTTGAGTTAGTAAAGTGAGAGGCTAAGAGCTAAGTTGCAGAGTTATTTGTATACGTTTGACTTTATCAATTGAATCTACCGAAGTTCTTGTTTCTTCACATGGACTTGTCAGAAAGACTAATGATTCTATGTTATAGTTAAAGTTAGTATCCCTATTTCCAATTTCTGCTGCAGAAGTATGTAATATGTTACTGAATCTCCTTTTGGGAACTTGTTTCTAGAGATGGGGTTTCTTGTTGATCTCATATGTGTATTAGAAATGCAAGTTTTGAAGCATCTGGTTTAGTGCATTAACATGTCAGTTCCTATTACTTCAATCGGGAGAACAACTCGAACTGATGCTGGCTTAGTGGATAATGATAGTTTGAATACTTCAATCTGATACAATACCATAAGTGATTGCAACTCCTCAATTCCAGAAGGCAATTTTTTTTTGTATAAAGGTGACATCAAGGTCAACTTAGGTGCACCTCGACTGTATCTTTCACCTTTTCAGTTATCAGGACATTTTGTCTACTGAGATTTGGGTATATGAAAAGAAATCACCTAATGTTTTTTCTCTGTTGGATTTCAACCCTCGTCTTTCCACTAACTTCACTTCATTGACTACTAAAGAACATTCATGTTTTAACAAAGATCTCTCAGGTCAGTTACTTATGAATACTCATTTTAGAGCATATGCATTCATATATATATATATACTTACTATTAATATGGGTACACACATTCTATTACTGAGAGCAAATATGCACAAAATACTACAATATTAGCTATTTCAATATTAGTACTATCATCTTATTATGACTAGTAAAATGTATTAAGCTATGATATAACACTGTCGTGGATGTGGGGCGATACTATATCTTTGGAACCCAACAACCATGTAGCCCATAGGGGAGACCATAAGGAAATTTTGCTCTTGCAATTTCTTCAAATGTTGATCCATCCAGTATTAGAGCATATCCTTCTCCATTCTTGTCACTGATCACTGAGATTACAACACCTGCATAATATATAGTTCAAAAAATGTTACAACTTGTTAAGAACGTTGCTCCAATTACTTGTTCTTTGTTTTATTATTATTCTTGCATTATCATTCACTAGAGATGCGTCAGAACAGGGCCAAATAACATTGATAAATTAATTACCATCATCTTCCTCGGTTGCACCGGGTCGAGCCACAAAGAATGGTTCAGAAGGCACAGCACCTTCATCATACCAATTCTTTGCCTTCTTATCAAACAAATCAATCTGTAAAATATTGTCAGTTATTATTTGATCATGAAACAATAACAATTGTAGGGAAAAAAAGAAGAAGCTGACCTTGGTGAGGGTGTTGGGGAAATTACAAGGCCTCTTAGCACCACAAGCATAAGCATATCTGTATTTCTTGCCTAAATAAGCAGGATTAATACTGCACATATCCATGCCTTTTCCATGTTCATTTGGGTCCAATGCTGCTTCTAATTCTCCATATGGACTTCCATCTAATGGTATTCTGAATCTTCCAACCCTATTACCAAACACCATTAATGTCTAAATATGTAGAGATTAATTTATCTCAGGATATAGTTGTGTGAAGATAAAAAATATTAGGTTATTTTTGAAGTGATGTAATACTGTACCTTGCATCGGGCAAGACATCCTTGCCGTTGAAGGAGCGAAGATTCTCAAGGCGGAGCTTGTCAAGGATGGTGGTGTCGGCGCTATGCTCACAGCAATCTGCAATAACAGCAGTAACTCTCCCATCTTCGTCTTTTTCCTCGTATCCATTGATGAAGTGGAATGTCACGTATAATGGCACTTCTACACTTGCCACCTTTTCAATTAAAATAAATCAAATTATTATTATAAAAAAATAGGATCTCAGAATTAGATTACTATATATCATAAAGAGAAAAATTACAGATTACAATTAATTAGAGTACTAATAACATGTAGTAATTCTTTTGTAGCTAGCGTTCTTTAAATTAATTTTGGATTACCCAATAATAACAACATGCCCCAGTTTAATTCTACAAGAGGGGTTTGAAAAAGGGTGGCATGTATCACTGGCGAACTCAGAAATTTCATTAAAGATTTAACATATACATATGAAAAATCATTTTTGTCCTATTTACTTCCTCCTATAATTTTCGATAGACATAGTATAATTGTTGAACAAAAAGGTGTTTAATAATTGACCACCCTTCATTACTTGTATGGGCTACGGCCTACGCCACTAGTGTGTACGTAACCTTACCGAGGTGGTTTCTCAATAGACATTCATTTCAAATAAAACATATCAAAAATCAAGTATGTAAATAGATAAATACAACAATAGTGAAGAAACGACACTGAAAACAATAAAGAAGAGAATAGTCAGGTAATTTTTAGATCATAGTGTAAAAGAAAAAATAAAAATTATAGTGATGAGAAAGAAATGACTTACAATGTTGCCACTGGCTTTACACATAACATGCACAAATGCTTTAGAATGAGGATGCCACTCAAACTTATAGAGTGGTGTTGGCTCAGCCTTCAACAAATTTTGTGCACAATACCTTAGTGACATCTCAGGCACAATAACATAATTTTCTGTAACAGGAAACGAATGAACCCATCCTGGTGCTGGTCCTCCTCTACAACTCACTCTTCCTATATACTTCCTCTCATTTGTCCCTGCCTCCATTCTCACCACCAAATATCCCGGGTTAATTAAATCCGGAATCAACGTTATAAACTCACTATCTGTAACAACTGGATGAGCTGAATGAATTAATCCGCCTAACGAGTCACTATATTCAAATTTCCCAATTGTATCAAGTGTATTCGGATCAATTACAATTGAACCTTTTATTGTCTCAGTTAAGCAGACTACTCGTCCATCTCCGAGTTTAACGACTCCAGTGTTGGCATTATCGGTTAGGGATGCCCCGGAGAGTAATTTGGCCATGTCACCTATGTAGGATAAGAAATTGTCTGGCTTAGGTACTTCTGAAAATTCTCGGTAACATATTTTGTTACTGCTTTTTGCTGCTTTATATGCGTCCGATTCGATTTGTCTATGACCCATTATTAATCGTCCGTTTTCGAAATGAAGACGGACTAAGGTAGCGTACCCATCGAAAAGGTGACGAAAATTGTAGTCACCTATGTGCCATTGTCCTGGACCATTTCTTAGGTACGTGCCATTCTACATAGACAAGAAAATAATAAACTATTTATAATTTGTTTTTTTTTTTATAATGAGTAAATAAAAATTTTATGTGCTGAGATTTGGACTTGGAATGAATGTGACATGATGTGGAATGAGGTTAAGCTGATGTACGTCTTATTATTATTAATAATCATGACAAAAGATAAAGGAATATTTTATTTTTCCAAAAAATATATATATAGATTAAAGGAAAGAGATTGATTATTTTATTTTTTTCATCTTCTCAGATCTTAACTATTCGTCGTTTTAATACTATAACATTCTTTATCATCTTGAAAGAAGAGAATATCCTTTGTTGAACGTGGTGAGATCATTACAAGATTGCTAAGAATATTATTATTCTTATTAATTAGCTTCTTGACGAGTGTTCATACCACTATTAAAGAAATCATTATTTTCTTATCTGAAAAAGTGACTATTTTCATCGATTTTTCGGATTGAATCGATTAGAAACAAAGAAAAATAGTAATATTTTCATGTAGAAAAACTAGAGAGTTTCTTAGTATTTTAGTAAACATTTGTTTTCCATCACACATTTTTTCAGTAAGCTAATTCGATGGAAAATAATGGGGTGTACAAAACCGAACCGAAAATCGGAAAAAAACCAGACTAGTGGTTTGGTTTGACTTGGTTTGGTATTGGAAAAAAAAATTCAACTATATTTGGATTGGTTTGGTTTTAACAAAAAAAAACCAACCCGAGACCAAA
>NW_006239228.1:361905-374420 GCF_000226075.1 Solanum tuberosum
GAAAAAATCCGAGGTTTATTAGTTTGGTTTGATTTATAAATTTAATAAAAATTCGACACAATGGTTTGGTTTGGTATTTGAAAAATTCGAAAAAAATCTGAATTTTATTAGTTTATTTTGGTTTATAAATTAAATTTTTTTACACAAATAATTTGGTTTGATATTTGAAAAAACCCGAACCAACCCGGTCATGTACACCCCTAGAAATGAGTCAGAAAATCATATTGATTAGCTAGTGAGGAAAATCTTTGTTTCTATTGTAGTGTACTAAATAGCAGGATAATTAAGTTCAGAAACCTTTGTTTTCAATATGTAAATTTAATCAGAGAAAAATGTCTTAGGTACACATGCATCTTTGATCTCAATACTTTTGGTGAAAAAATTTATAACAAGTGATTCCAAAAATTAAACACTAAACACGTTCATATTTAACTTATATACACTAACAATAACATACCAGCCACAATGGTAACTCGCCTTCAACGACGAGTTCTCCTTCCCATCTTTCTTGGCGTACGCTAGTCCATGCAGCGAGCTTCTTCTCCTTATTAATCACCTCTTGATCTGGTGGGGGAACTATTACGGGCATTTGGCTAGCAACCTTTGTAACTAATTTCAAGTCCAATTTTTTCTTGCTTTTTTCATTTTTTTTCAACTTTGATCCAAAATAAGGTTCATGTTTGCCATGATCAAACATGTCAGCAAGGATCTTGTTACCGTAAATTTTGGTTGTTGAAGAAGCAAAAGAAGCCATGGATGTGAAGAATATTATTAGAGAGAATTTGAGAGTGTGTTGAGAAATATTAAGTTAGATGTGTAGATTTATAGGTAAGTTCAATTAGAATCTTCATAGGTGGAATTCCTTCATACTAAAAGACATGCTTACGTTATTAATACAATTTATTATGTATATACTCCATCCGTCTAAATTTATATGTCAATCACAAGAATTTCAAGATTCAAACTTTTAAAGTTTAACGTGAATTCAGATATAAAAATCGTAAGTTTAATTTGAAAATTATATTGTAAGAAGTATTGTAAATTATAATAATTAATAATTTAAAATATTTAAAAGTTATATAAACAACTCAAATATGCTATTGAACATTGAGAAAAGGCTCATTTATGTCATCCATTGAAAGTTTGGCTCATATATGTTATTTTCGTTTGGGAAAAGGCTCATCCATGCCATTATTTGTTAACGGAAAATAGATCTGATTTTGTAAAATTATTCTTTACACGTGGTCAATTATGCTTCGGCCACGTCATTAATTAGTGGCATTGGAAATATTTTATGTTAACAAATAATGGCATGAATGAGTCTTTTCTCAAACGGCAATGACATAAATAAGCCAAACTTTTAACGGATGACACAAATAAGCCTTTTCTCAAAATGACATATTATATGATCCTTTTCCCAAAATTTCATTCACACTTTTTTTTTTAGTTATCTCTCGAAATTTCAATAGCACTAGCCTGCTAGGTAAATTAGGAGATTTCGGTTTAATAAACCATAATTTCCAAGAAATCAAAAAAGTAATGCACATATTAGCTTGGAAGCACGTGATAAGACACGTGTGCTTGTATTGTTCTCCTTGACCTGAAAGTGTAATAATTTGTTTTATATAATTGATGCAATTAACACATCATAACAGATTACTTGTTATTTTAAATTTATTAATGAATTTACTTTTAAATGAAATCTAAATTTTAAGTTACGTGGGGGGGGGGGGTATTCTATTTTTAATATAAAAACAAGGAACAATGATAACATTTTGTGTTTGTTTGATAGTATGGTAGCCATCCACCGAAGAAAAGCATCGTCACACCCACCCGTATTTAAAATTCAACGCACTTAGGCATTGATATAGCTTTTACTTCCATTTAATCTTTTCATATATACGATTAAATTAGCACAATAATATATATTAGTATCTACACAAACTATATATAGCAATCGATTTTTACATTTTAATCTCAAATATACAGTATAGTAAAGATTTTGTGGCGTGATTTAAAGAGCAAAGAGTAATACGAAAATAAAAATGAAAAAAGCAGTCATGATTTTATGAAGTTGGTGGAAAGCTAGAAATAATTTATATTGAAATAATAAACAAAATGTGCTCGCTGCCACATTGCACTGTGCGGAGAAGGAGTGCCAATTTAGGAGCCTAGATGTCTGTTGTTGCTACAACTAATATGATTACTAGATGAGAACAACTTTTGCTTGACATAATTAAATGTCATATTGATGTTTCTTACGATATTCATATCTATTTGGCAGGAATAGGCATGATGCTACGTGATCACTTTCGTCAATTTACTGCTGATAAAACTATATTTTTTTATCGTGTTGGTAGCTCTGCCGTCTGCTGAGATCATAGGGGTGCGTGATGCTCTTATTTGGCTAAAGGAACGATTCAGTAGAATAAGATTGATTGTGGAAATTGATAACTTGTAAAGTAAGCTCTAGAAGAAAATTTGGTGAATTACTCTTATTTTAATTCTTTAATTTTTATTGTAAAACTTTTATCAAAAAGTTGCATTTTTTTTATCGGTTGTTAAGAAGTCAGTGAATCAGGTTACTCCTTATTTTGCTAGAACATCTATTTTTATATCTGATACGATAGAATAGCATTACCGATGTACTCGTATTTGATTTGAATAATACATTACAAAAGAACCATTTTAAAAAATAAAATTGGACGTTGGATGCTTCAAGAGTTCAAGGCAATAGAATCCAAAGAACAAACGTGTACTTTCTTGTTTCCTAGTGACACACAATTTGTTTTTTTTTTTAATCTTACATTAATCTTTTTTCAAAATGCTAGTAAGCTTGAACAAAAAGATACTTTTTAATTCCCTTGTCTTAGATGTGGAAAATTACAAACTTTTATACAACAATTATTAGCATAAACTTATTTTATTCTTTATGTAACAAGGACAAGTGTAAAAATCCGGAAAGAAAGAGAAAAACCTTTATCTATATGCCATCGATCTTTGTTTTCTTTTAATTATATACTCGTGACTCCACACATAGTTTAAGAAAGAAAGAAATATTTTTAAAACTTGTGGTCCAAAATAAATGATAGAAATTTGTGTGACTGTAAATCATTTCATTAAGGATAAAATAGACATTTTATAGTTAAATTGTTACTTAATATAGAAATATGTCATTCTTTTTTAGACTGGCTAAAAAAGAAAGTAAATCACATAAATTGAAACAGATGGAGTATATTATAAGCTCAGTGTTCAACAAATTTTATTTCTCTCAGTGGGGTTGGCTATGTCATATACATATTTCTTAGGACATTTATGAACGTAAATGTATGCTAATTAATTTAAACTATATTTTAAATAAGCATCTCATCTACCAAATATTTTCTTTTAAGTAAAGTGTGATCTGACGATTACAATTTAATTTAGTTTAATTTAATTTGTAGTATTGATAAAAATTATTCTGACACGACTGCTTATGTAGTAAGAATTATTGCAGATTGAATAATAATAATAATAATAATAATAATAATAATATTGGAAAGACATTTTTATGTTCCTCAACAATATTGAAAAGAGACAAGGGCACAGTAATTTTTAAAATGAGGAAGTATACTTTTCCAAACTGAAATGATGAGGAAATGTCATCATGATTTTTCATGAAAATTTATTTTATAATACAAACTATGGGTAGACAAATATAAGTATAATAAAATAACAACTAAAACAATCACACCATGATTCCTATTGTACTATACAAATATAATAATTTGAACCCACACATAGTGTGCAAGTAATCTATTAGATTATTTAACATGTAATGATATAAATGTATCTCCCGGTCTGTTGCACTTTATGTTTCACAATTTTCTTATTCATTCGTTCGAAGAAAAATTCACCTTTCTATATTTAAAAGTAATTTTATATATATAAAAAATAAATCATGAACACATTTTCCTCTAGATGAAGTACCACTGAAGCTACTAATCTTGTGAGATCTCTTGCCGTTCCATCCATAGAACTAATGATAAAGATCTCTGTAACATGATCAAGAACTTACTAAAAGTAATATAGGTTCTCCTCGTGCGACTCCTTTAATTAAGGTTATGCGACCTATCATGATAACTAATCAAGAACTTATAAGCATCCTCCTCAAGATCTCCATTGAAATAAGAAGAACACATCTTGATAAATCGATCAAACATCCCCTACTTCTTTAAAGACATATTGTCCTAGAAAGATCAAATAGTGGTGAAGTATCCATACGAAGAGACATAACAAAAAATGGTTGAGCCCAAAAAGTGTGAAGGCATGGAACTGGAATTTAATCAAGAGTCTGAGAACCCTCAGATGTACTTAGTTGCAAAACTATTAGCACCCTCAAGAATGCTCTAAATATAGAACATGTGTCCTGTAATACTAGTGTAGCAACAAATTCACATGATGTCTGAGATGTATCATCTCTTTAGCCTGATGTGGATCATCATCAATATCTATCTCTAGTTCATGCTTTCATCACAATGTCCTTAGACTACTAATTTTCTCAAATAGGAGTTTCTCAATCTATTAAAATCATACTCTATATGATAATAGGGATCTATTGATATTCATATATTTTGTTATATAAATATTTTATGCAAAATTTGAGTCAAAAAGTCTACTTTCAGGTCAAAACTGAAATTTTGTTTCAGAATCAATCTACCCATAGTAAAAGGGTCTCAAATATGAAATTTTATCAAAAACCAAATTCACATTGACCCAAAAATCTTCAAAATAGGACATCTTAACTTTAGGTACAAAAATCATAACTTTCAACACCTTAACGCGATTAAATTAGAAAATAGATGACATATTAGCGAAAAAGTATCAAATATATATATAGGGTTAGATTCTTAACCCAAGATCAAATTAAACAAATCCCTTTGAAATTATCCAAAATTGAGCTCCCAAACTCCCATAATTGAACTATGAACAATGAGTTGAATTCGTGGACTCCCATGGCCTTGCCCCACTCTGCAAAAGTGGAAACACCCCACAACCCCGACTCCACAAAAATGGCATTAGAAGCGCAGATGTGGTCGGTCGCACCAGAACCTCAAGCATCAGTCGAGTCCTAAACAGTCGAAAACTCGAAATTGACCCTCAAAACTCATGATAGGAACAAATAATGTCAATTGATCATAAAATATGTTTCACGCCAATTAAAATTGAATCATCAAATCCCTAATCCTAGGTCATTTTGATTAAATGTTGATTGTGATCAACTCAAAACTTTCTACAATCTAAAAATCAACTCAAAGGTCTAAATTGCTCTTGAACGCCTCAGAATTTATGCAAGTCGTACACAGGGCCGGCTCTATGCTTTCAAAAATAAGGCCTTTGCCTTAGGCCCCAAATTTTTGTCAAGAATAAATTATGTGTTAAATTTTTTATAGAAAAATTAATTATTTATGATAAAAAGTATAATTTTTTTTAAAATAAATTATTTTATCCACTTTAACATCTTTTGTACTTTGTTAAAAATAAGAATTAACAGTGAAAAGTGTTGAACAAAGTGAATTACAAATTCTTTTTTATTTTTTTTTAAAATTTTAGTTTCAAGCATTACTCTAAGCATATTAAAATGATGTATACCAAGTCATCAACTTTTTGAGTCAAATTCTATGATTCTAAACTTCTAACTCTTATCTTTATTTAATATTTATCAACTTATTACTTATATCATTATGTTAACAATACATATAATAATCGTCTCACTTAAAGTATGTTTTCAATGTTGAGTTGATAAAATCTTATCTAAAACTAGTAACTGAAAAAACAATATTAAGTACTAATAATTTTCATCTAAATAGTGTTAATTTTTTATTTTTTTGAATAAATACGTATATGAAGTGTATTTATATTTTAGGCCACGAATTGAAATTTCGCTTTAAGCCCCCAATTACGTTGAGTCGCCCCTGGTTGTACAACTAAGTCATAAATCACAATTTGGACCTAGTGAAATCTTCGAAACTCAAATCCGGCCTTGTTAATCCAAAATATTGACTTTGGTCAAGCTTTCAAAATTAATTATCTTTTCTGAAATGCATTTGATCGCTTCGACAAATCGTGTCACCCATCCTTGCAAGTCATAAAAGCTAAAGAAGGACATAATGAGGGTCATACAAAGAAAAAAAAAAGTAGAAATCACTAAATGACATGAGGGTCGTTACACAATTTCACAAGACCTTTTTTAACGGAGTTAAAATATAAACAGTGACACTGAAAGATTCTATTTGTGCATGTTAATCTTTTTATAGCATGTACCAAAGTCAGATTCATCTCAATTCGTATTAATCTAATGGTTATCCCCCATCTTAATTTAATTTTCCACGCTTAGATACCCAATTTTTGGCGTGTGTTGGAATTGAGTCCTACATTGGTGTCAGAATGATGTAATTTATCTCCTGATATGATCTTGAACGATTATTGTGAGTTAATTTTTAACTTTATATATATATATATATATATATATCGAAGATATATTTCTTTATCAAAATGATATAAAAGGAAAATTTGCATATGTGGCCGTTCAAAGGGGTTAAGAGACAAACATTCTTGTAGTTGGTCAAATTCAAGTCCAATTAATGCATTGATAATGCCATCCCTTGAATAATTTTGCTGCTATATTTCTTAGTCCATTGCTTCTTTGGGGAAGTTTCTTTTCAATTATGCTTGCCTTTAATCATACTACTATAATAGCGGATGTGTCAAGCTGTTAAGAATTGCCATATGGGATATATGTTGTCTGCCACCTAATGACCTAATTAATATGATTTCATTTGCTTCACAAAATTCTCTCTTTAATTAATTTCCTCAATCTAATTAAACCTCACTTTTAACTTTTTAGTGGCAAACAACACATTATTTTGCTCCAATTCCTTCTTTTTATTTTGATCTCCAATAACTTTAATTTTTTATTTCTAGTTCAGTATAGTGTTGCCACAGAAGAAAAACTGATACAGTATAACTTTTAATTCATTAATTTCTAGCTAGGGCCATGTACAAGTATGTATCTCGACACTTGTTTATAAAGTCTAGGATAGTGTTAAAAGAAATGAATTTTAGAGTCAATCTTAATTAAAGCTAGTTTAAAAGGCGAGGATTAGTGATCATATTAGAAAGATCATTTATTTCTTTGAATTGCGGATGTGAGACTTATTCGATAAGTATAGAGAGAGAAGATTGTTTACTACTAATATTTGAGGGACGAGAAAATTCTATTAGTTTTCCGTCTATTTTTATCTATCATGTTTGATTTGATACAAACTTTAAGAAATAATAAATAAATAAATAAGTAGTTTTACTATATCACCCTTATTAATTATAAGTCATTTAAATATTAAAAAAATGAATAATATTTAATAGTAAATATAAAATAGACATATACAAAACGATAAATTATCTCTTTATTTTTTAAACTTGACAAGTAAAAGATGAACGGAAAAAGTATGTTTTATGGGGTTTAGATTAAGTTTCATGAGCTAAACCATATATCATTGCATTCGTTATTAATTATATTAAATTTAGTGGAAATGATCAAGCTATCTACTCTTGAATTATTTGTGTTTAATCATGCCCTACTAATTGTACATTATTTTTAACCTATAGTAGTATCACTTAGCTTGGTGCCATTTTGGAATTTGCTTACACTAGTGGGAGATTAAAGATTCCCTGGAAATATTTTAAGTTTTCAAATATAATTGAATGACATTTGTGATTGACACCTAATAGAAGCAATGTAAGAGAAGATTAATGAGCAATTTATTAAAACTTCGATATGGTGGGAACTCCAATGTGTTAAGGGCTAAAATAGAAGGTGAAACAATTAGTGACCCACTTGATCTAAAGTGCTATGAATTCATGTCATGTCATGTCCTTGCCCTTTAAAACATTTATACTTCACCCGTTTTATTTTACTTGACTTTTATATTAAAATATATATATATTTCATAAATTTATATCACTAGACAGTGTCTTATAGCACTTTATTAAAAATAAAAATTTAAAACTCATGAATAAGCACGAGCAAGGGAAATTAGGTCTTACCTTACCAAATCATAATGAAGTATCGAACCTCTACTAATTAACGAGCATGAAGAAAATAAGAACTAGAGAGAACTAGATATATTATGATCACCATAGAGTTTGCTCATTTTAGTATAAATAAAGAAGTTCTATTATTTTTTTCTCATATTACTATCAGTATTAAATAATTATTCTCTCTATTCATATGATCCTTTGTTGACCTAACACACCACTTAAGATAACTTTAGTTAGAAGAGTATATTCGCAAACTAAAAACCTTATATGATGCTTTGAAACTCTAACTTTGACGACTATGTTATTTCTATGGTAAAAATATCAAGAAAAAGATATACTCAAAAAAGTATTTTTATAAATCAAACAAATAAATCAAAATAACTATTTTTAATACGAGGGTTAATTATAATATGAAACAGGGAAGTATAATGCAAACCATTTTATTTGCTTCTATCTTTTCATGCCTCCGTTGATTCCCACAAATTTTAAGCAAAAATAATGGAATTTCTTTCAATGGTGGCAGACAAAATTAGGGTTTCCCCACAAAAGACAACACTAATAATAAGATCAAAATAAAGAATTACTTCAGCTCATAATTGAAGATTTAATTTAGTCAATGGGCAATAAATTCCCTAAAATCATGATTAGCTAAGTGCTCACTTTTGCTACTTGTTTGATTCGGTACATTATATCGATAGTTTTTTTATTGGTGATTATATTTTATAAGATAAATACTTAAACTTAATTAATGATCATATAGACTTAAACTTGGTTGAATTGTATCTCACAAACACTTCATGCTGACATGGGAAATAAAATATATTGATGAGAAAGAAAACTTTAATGTTGGAAAATGGAAATATGAAAAGATGGAGATCAGTGGTGTTCTAATTAATTTGTCTGGGCTAAATTTGGACGAGACACACTTTTAACAAATTCAAGTGATTAAATTTGAGTTATTCAAATATATATTTAGTTTTTTTATTTATAAGATTAATAAGACTACGATTGAGATTCTTGATATTTTCTAAGGATTTAGCCAAAGTCAAGAAAAAAGGGATCATTATTTCATAGTGAAATGGAACTAGACAAAGAATCAATGGAAAATGGCTAAAAATACCCTTTTTATGTATTGAAAATAGAGTGATTTTGTCATATGTTATTATCTTATGATATCAAAAATGTCCTTGCCGTCTCAAAATTGGACCATATCAAATCTTAATTCTTATCTACTAATTAAATTAATTAGCATAGTTGAAAGGTACTTGACCCTTTTCTGAAATCTTAATCATTCTTGGTACCAAAAATGACGTTGTAAAGATAAAAAGACTCCTACATGCATTGTATCATCGTAAGAATTATTATTTGTTGCAATTCAGCCGTTAAGAAATAAGAGTAGAGGTGGTTCAATGTTTTGATAGTAAGTACATTTTTTATACCAAAATATAATAAAGATCAAAAGCGCTCTCTATTTCTTATAACTGAAAGGTAATTTCCGAAGAATCAAAATGATGAAACACTGCAAAAACTAATTTGCTAATCGTCGTGACCAAAAAAAAAAGAAGATAATGTAACAGTTGTGAAAAGCTAAATGCTAAAGGGAATAAGCTTCTTTAATTTCACTTGTTGTTCATTTGACTTGAGTGATTATTAACCCATTATTAAACACTTTACAATGGACTGGTTTGACATATTTTTTAGTGCGAAGAAGTGTTGGAGTCTAGCGTCTCGCCTATAATGACATACGCTGTGGGTCAAAGATGGGTTAAATTCACCAATTATTGTAATAAGGGGGGAATTACATAAGCAGAGGCAGAGGTCAGGTTTAAGATTGATAGATTCGATTAGGGTGTAAACTAGTGAATCGAGTCGAAATATAGATCACCAATTGAAAATAAATCGGATGAAAACAAATAAAATATTCGACTCACCAATATTTGATATAGATTTTAATAAAATGGTTCAGACAATGAAAAATGTATATCTATATTATCCACGGCTTCTTAATATGTAAAAAAAAATATTATTATTTTCTCCTTTTAGAGTGTTTTTGGTATGAAGGAAAATATTTATGCATCTTTTTGTAATATATAATAACCTTAACTTTAAACAATGAGTATTGATATTCAATATATTTTTTTCCAAAGGTAACAAATCCTAGATAATTTTTTTATTTTTTTTTGAAAATATGATTTTGGATTTAAAAGGAAGAAATGATAGTCTCCTTTTGAGAGCAAGTGGGTTTTGAACCCATGTCTTTGGGCCGCAAAGCTTTAGTACTTGGGTTACCAAGTTTATGATATACGCTAGTAGTCTAGTTCCGTCTCTGTAGACCCAAAGAAATACCAAGCATATATCATAAAAATTCAATTGACGATTTAGTTGCCAAATTTAATTGAAATTGCAAGTCTCTCCCCCTCTCTCTAAATGTCCAAACAAACTGGATTTACTGAGTTCATTGAATGATTGAAGGAGTAGAGAGACACTAGCAAATTATAGAAGTGTATATGAAGTGTGTGATTGAAGCTAAAACTTAGTTTAGCTTATTGTATATCTACATGTATATAATATGTGTACGTATATATGAGATAATGTTAGAGATCGCTCTCCAAGTTTGACTCTATAACACTTACCGCTCTTATGATTTATAATATTCACTTTCCTCTATTATTTTGATTTATTTGCAACGATTCCTTTAATGTATTTATCATTAATACAAATTATTTGTGAGATGACTATTTTGCCCTTGTTAATTTATCGGTAAACATCAATTTTCAAGAAGTCTATTAGACCCAAAAACGTAACAGCCTATATTATGGTATCGCCCAAATAAGAATATTCTACTATTTGTTCCTTAGAAAATTTTGAAAAATAAATCTTCGTCAAAAGAAGCAAATTGCAATAATTGAAAATTCACCTTTTAATGTATGTAAGAAAAGTATTCACTTGTTAATTACTAACACATTAAATAAAATATATCTTTTTCTATTTCTGCAAAAATAAAAAATAAAAAATAATAGTAATGACATGGAAAAGAGAATATGTAAAATTGAGGTATGAACATGGAGAATATTGTTTCTCTTTTGAAATAATAACCAAGAATTCTTAAAGATACTAACTTAAGTTGGTCATCCTAATTAGTGTCATCCTATGAGTTTTTTCGTTATCATTCGTGTCAAAATTCGGTCCCAAATACATATATATGATGTGTTTAGATACATAAGCTCAAAATTAGGTGTAATTTATTTCAGATACATTGTATCCAAGTAGATTTACATGTATATGAGATATATTAACTCTCTCGCTTACCTCTCTCCCTGTGTATTTGTATTTTAGAATATATCTAGTATCCCAAATACATATACCTAATGTGATTCACATGTATATGGGATACACTTACTCTCTCGCTCGCCTCCCTCCATTCTCGCTTGCCTCCCTCATCTATCCTCTCTTGCTCAACCCTCCTCCATTCTCGCTCGGCTCTCTCCCTATGTATTTGTATTGCATAGTGTATCTTGTAGCAAAAATATACATATCTATGTGTATCTAACTTGAACTCTGATATGAAATTATTAATTAGTGATAGATAATATGTAATTATTTCAAACTATAGGGAGAATTAATAAATATGACGGGAATATTTGTATAATTAGGTAGTTTTTTTATTAATATCAAATAGATTAAAAGAATTGTTACTAGAAGATGAAATTAAGGAAATTAAGTATAATATCGTACATCACAAGGAAAGTCAGTGTTATGAAGTCAAATATGAAGGAAAGTCACTAAAAATGACTATAAAGTGTATACAAAAAGTCTATTGATTAATATATGTGAAAATTTCATATATGACATATATTATATTAATATTTTTTAAGTTATAGCAGTAGATTTAAATTTTCAAGTTGTAACATTAAAAATTTCAAGTTCTAACAATTTATTTTTTTAAAAAATTGTTTTTAATAATTGAAAACAATTGTTTTTTAAAAACAAAAGATAAAAAAAACAAAAAAATAAATTTGAAGGCAAAAAGGTAAAAAACAGAAATAGGGGTGTTAATTTAATTTGAATTGAGTGTAGATAATTACTAATTAGCACGAATTAAGGAATTCAAACTTATTAAGAATATTTAGTTTCCTTAATTCACTCAAATTAGTTAAACTTAATTAAAAATTCTGATTTTATCCTTTTTTTTTTGTTCAACGTTTCTCTCTCTTCAATTTTCTGCCAAAAATCTTCTCACTGTCGAGTAATTGAAGTTATTTTTCTTTGAAAAATCTTGATTTTGTTGTGATGGACAACTACGTATCAATATTAATTAAACATGGTGGAAGATGGGATCCTTCAGGTTAGTATTTATTATTGTTTAGTGATTGGTCAAAATTCGTTTTTGTTAATTTTTGTTCATAATACGTTTTTGTTAATTTTGTTCATAATAC
>NW_006239228.1:374996-375364 GCF_000226075.1 Solanum tuberosum
TCTGAATGATATTTGTATGAAAAAATAATGACGAGTGTGTATAATTTTGTTGTTATTATAATCAATTTATGATGGAACAGGAAAATATGCAATTCAAAAAGTGTCGGAGCATAAATTATTGTCGTCTGGTTCAAAAAGAATTGTAGGGAGACCACAACATGAACGTTGGAAAGGATTTGCTGATGTGAAATGCAAGAGGTCTAAGGTTACGTGCAGTACATGTCGTTGGGAGGGACACAACAAGAAGACATGTTCAAATTACCTTGCTGAAAAAAAAGACATTTATTTTTCTTTTGTTTTGGTGTTTTAAATGTGACAAACTCATGTTTTGATTTATTTTGTCTTTTAAGTTAATGAATTATAATTTC
>NW_006239228.1:375807-376076 GCF_000226075.1 Solanum tuberosum
ATTTCAACCGAATTAGACAACCTAAAACTAGTTAATTTTATACCCAATTGGTATACATTTGGTATCTAATTGATATCCAATTGGAAAATTTGAATAAAACATGTAATTGAGATTTCAACTAAATTAGTCAACCTAAAACTAGTTAATTTGTACCCAATTGGTGTACACTTGGTATCGAACTGATATCCCATTGGAATTTTTTTTTAAAACATGTAATTGAGATCTCAAATGAATTTGCCAGCCTACCAACAATATTCATGTTTCATTCC
>NW_006239228.1:376197-377288 GCF_000226075.1 Solanum tuberosum
AGACCAATATTATTCATGTTTCATTCCGTATTCATGTACATAAATTCCAATAAAGCAGTATACCATATTTGAAAAAAAAAATCACACAAATATTATTCAAACATCATACCAGATTTCATGTGCACTGTGCCATTTAACAAACGACACTAAAATAAACTAATTGGGCTACTGATATCAAACCAATTTCATACCAATATCAAATAACACTTCATACCAGTTGAATACCAACATTCCATCACATTTCATACAATAATCATATATCATATATTAATGTCATATTCATACAAATATTATTCAAATTTCGTACAGTTTTCACATCAATATAAGTTTCGTAACAACAATAATCATAATACAATATTTTTAACACAAAAAATACTAAATTGAATAATTAAAAAATAAATTAAATAAAATACTTATCCTAGCCACGTTTTTGCCTTTTTTTGAAATTGGGATTTCTGAGTCCTCCTTCCTTGTTGTTCTTCTTGTTGATTGGTTTTGAAGATTGACCAATTTCGACATTTGCTGCTTTTTTATTTTTTTCTTTTTAATCTCACTTACGAAATCTGAATTCGAATCCAAAACAGAATGAGTCGCTTCTACAATTTTCACCTTCCTCTTTTTCCCCTTTTGATTTGCATGACTAACTGTTTTCTTTGCTTGACTAATCTTCGACTAAGAAGAAGCATCTTTTACCAGAATTTCATTATTTGTTGGCATTGCAGCACTTATCTCTAGTTCAAGAGCAGAAACCTTGGCCAACGCCTCTTCTCGAGCTGCCTGCTACCGACAACAAAAGAGTTGATAGAGAGAGCAAAAGAATAGAAAGAAAAAATCAGAATTCATATTTGACATTCTTTCCTGCACATAATTTTTAAAACATGTGCTAATTTTAAAACAAATACAGATCCACTTCTAGTGGGGCACAAGTAAGCATTCGCTTCTTCCAATTATCAAACATAACAAAAAATTCATACAGAAAGGAAAGTATGTTATCTTATTTTTTTTCCTTCCACATCCATGGGGCTCAATCGTGAGTTCTGCTGATTTTCTTTTTTAATGAAGAAGACGAACGTTGAAGATGGTGAGAGAGA
>NW_006239228.1:377436-391251 GCF_000226075.1 Solanum tuberosum
CCCAGTGCTTAGCATCTGGTGCGTGGGCAATTTTGATTTTGGGGGCCCCAACATCGGGTGAGACATATATATATATATATATATGTTAAATTAGGTCTTAGGCCTAACTCACACCTCAAAAGCTAGCTCAAAGGGAGGAGGATTGCCCAAGCCTTATAAGGAGTCCACCCATCTCATTAACCACCGATGTGGGACTTTTGTCATTCTTTTAACAAAATATATATATATATATATATATATATAATTTGTATCTATATTCTGTAAAAGTGAATATGAGGTATATATGTAAAGTCCATTGATGAAAATATTTATATGAAAATCCTCTAGTCTTCATAGAATTGAAGGTTGATGTAGACCCTCATAATGAATAAGGTATAGTTAATTCTCTAGGGCGATGCATGTCAGTGAAACAAAGAGAGGTGAACTTTTCTCCAACCAGCTAAAAGATATAACATTCACTTAGTATGCATAGTGAAAACTGATTCATGGAGAAGAAACACCTTCTACTGAGATAGTTTTATAAATGTGTTTCTTGATCACCTTTTGCTAATGAAGTAGAAGAAAACTAAGGTTGAAGAATTCATGAACTTCAAGTAGGGTAAGAAAAATGTGAAGGAGTTTAGCCTTAAGTTCACTCACCTTTCTCGATATGCTTATGAAGTCGTGTCGATCACGAGGGCAAAGATAAGAAATTTTCTTTCAGGAATAAGAATACATGTTCTAAAAGGTATGTTACACTATTGCTTCACAAGAATGTGGAAATTTTCAAACTTCTGATTTATGCTCAGCAAGTTGGGGAAGAGAAGTTGTAGGAAAATCAAAGTAAGAAGCCAAATCAGTTAATGATGGAACTAGACATCAAAAGAACGGGTAATAGGAACTGGTCATTCTTTCATACAAGGTCTCCAGACTAGCTCCATCGTCATCCAGTGCATCAACACCCATGAATCAAAGTTTGAAGCATCAGACTCTCAATCTCAGGATACTATTGTATATTTGTATATGAACTCTTTTATCTTGTCCGCAAGAAGTGTAGAAAGAATCATCTGGTGAGTATCATTATGATAAAGAAGGGTGTTTTAGATGTGGTCAATTGGATCACTTCTTAAAACATTACCCCTCTAGGAAGGGCAATATAGCTCACTTCACTTCATCATCTGCTCCAACAGGCCATGTTGCTTAGAAAGGTACTACTTCATGTACATGCGGAGATCAAAATCACTTGTATACTTTGTCTTGCCGCCAGGATCAAGAGATTCTCCATATGTTGTTACTGGTATGTTGAAAGTTTTCTCTATAAATGTTTATGCATTCCTAGAGCCCAAAACCCACTTTATCATTTGTAACCTCTTATGTTGTCAGAATTTTATCCCGAACAATTTTAAAAATTCTTTGATGTTTCTATTTCTATCGATCAGTCTATCTTAGTTAAATGAATTTATACAATCTACATTTTATTAATCTACCACATAAATACAAAGCCGAATTAGACATAATAGACTTTAATGTTATTCTAAACATGAATTGATTATATGTTTATTATGCCACACTTGATTACAAAACTCAAATAATAAAATTTTAATTTTCTAATGAACCATTCATAAGGTGGGAAGATAAAGGAATAAAGATCGATTCATTTCATATCTTAAAGTTAAGAAAATTAATTTTCCATAAGTGTATTTATATTAAAAATATAAGTGTCAAAAACACACCTAAACTATCTTTTTTTTTGAGTTTCATACCTGAACTATTAAAAACGTGAGTTTAATACTTAAACTATTACTTAAGAAATACATGTCAAAAAATTGTTCTCGGTGCACGTTAAGTAACAAAGTTCTCGATGCACGTTAAGTAACGTTTGCTAACGTGAGCTCATCGGCGATGGTACACAAACAACAACGAGCTGCTCCACGGCCACCGGCAAACATGGAAAAGGTTTAAAAAGGTTGAACAGTTACCTAGACTCAATAATTGCTCATACACTTTCTCCACTGAAACTAGAAAGCTGGTTACCTGGCATGGGCAACAATGCAACAGTGTTCCTATTCTGGAGAAATAAGATGGGGCATCGGCTCTGAATGAGACGGAACCTGAGTGTTCCAATGCAGTGCGGAAGCTCTTATTCTCGGTTGGGCTGAAGGATACACCACCGGCGGGGAAGCTCAGTAAATACCTCCCATCACTGCAAATACAGTTTGAGGAAATCATCAATTACTAGAAGGTATGAAGCTCGCCATTTACCCTCCAATTTTTTTTTTTGAAAAGGCTTAAGATGGTTTAGCTAAAGTGTTAAAAGTGGGAAAATGCCCTAATTGGGCATGCATTAGGGAAAATGCCCTAATTCTTCAATCTGTTTTGTTCCTTAATACGAAAACATATTTATGAGTTTGAAAATGGGAGAGAACTCAGAGTAATGAGGTTGAAAATTTGCTATAAAACTCAAATAGCAGCTAGTATATTTATGTATGATAAATACACTATATATATAAGTTAGTTACAGTATGCAATTCTGTATTTTCTCAAGCAGATCAACAAATTCAAGATCACCCGCGAGCCCATTCTTGATTCGCCATACAGACAGCAGAAAGAGGAAAGGCTGCAGGGCTAACCGGAGAGCTAATGAACGACGTGAGAAAATCGTCCAAAATAGTTTAGAGTGGGTGCTTTCCGGCGAGCCCTGAATTCAATTTTCGGAGCTCCAAAGTAATCTCCAATTTTCTCTTCAATGTCTCAGCTTATTTTCTTGGAAAAGTTTTGTGGTTTGAGTAGTTGTTTAGATGCTGTTCTTTTGTTTGTTTCCACTGATAATTTGACTGTTTTCTATGTGCTTTTATGGATTGCTTTCTGGGTTTTGGGCAAGTTTTATCTAAAAAGGCGGCATCTTTTGTTCTTAGTGGTACAAGTATATTTACACACTACTAACAGGTGGAAACTGACACATATGTCAGAGAAAGTCCCACCAGTAGATGGACAAAGCCAGTAGTAGAAATCTAGGAAGCTGAGAATGAGACTGGATTTTGATTTTATTTATGACATTTGTCTTGCACTTTGCACTGGATATTCTGGTTTTAACTCTCAACCTTAACCTGCTAATCCCTAAGCCAAGGATTTGTTGACAATTTGTAGTTTAAACCAAAATTTCAGATCTTTCTTTTAACTCGTAGATGGTAATGTCTATAATAAAATTCTATAAGCACCCCAAGTAGTGTTCAGATGGTTTTACTAAGATAGTATGACAAAGTCAAGAACCCTTGTGGCTAGTACAAACTTTGGAAGAACGACTCCTATTTTGAAGAAAATCTTTGGAAGCAAAAAAGAGGGGAAAAGTGCTTTCCAAGTTAGTTGTTGGAATATTACTTTGTTAATGATGTTTTTCTGAACCGAAACATGTTTACCAAAAGTTATGCTTTCCAACTGAAGTATCTGGTGAGAAGATGAGTGCCCGGAGTGCCCGGAACAAGACACCTTTCCAGAAGCATAGAGAAGAGGAAGAGGCAAAGAAAAAGGTATGAGCTATAGCAATTTTGGTTTGTTGTGAAAATGGGATGGATGATTAATGGTCAAGCAATTTCCATTTTGCTCACTATGTATGTCTTCTATTGGCAGAGGGCAGAGGATGAAACAGCTCGTCTGTATCAAGAGTTTGTGGAATCGTTCCAAGCGGACAATACGCTAGGTTCCAAAGCATTTATTAGAGGGGGAACCATCAATCCAAATGATAAATTGAAGATGGATTCTGAAGGTCCGTTGCAAGAATCTGTACTATGTTTAATATTCTTCTTTCTTTGATTACGTATATAAGTCTTGTCTTATTAATTCTTACAAATAAATGACTTTTTTATTACATGAACAAATTATTAAACGTATGGACCTTTTCTATTCATTCGAGGATGGCAGATGGAAAATCTAAAGATGAGGGGTCAGGTTTAAAGAAGGGAAGTAGGTAAACTAATGCTTTTGATTGACCATGTTGCAATGCTGCTGTAATTTAGGATGCTGAATACCAAGATTTTCGTGATGATATCACTATTCTTATTAGGCCTTTATATGTTTATGTGTTTCCAGGTTGCTTTGTGTCAGTTAGTCTCCTTAAAAAATTGATTTATGCAAATTCAGTCTTTCTTGGAGGCTTGGACTTTACCTTCAAATTGTAACTATGTTGGTACTATGTGTATATGGAGAGGGAGCTTGGTGCCTCCACTATCTGCTATATGACAATTTCTTATGAAAAAGTGAATTATAGATTGGGGTCACTAACTATTACCTTTGTCAAAAAAGAAAGAAAAGAAGAAACAAAGATTGGGGTCACTAAATTTTCCTTTTGACTATTCCATTAGGAGTTTGATCACTCAATTGTTAGGGAAATTTCCATACAAACAATTTCAACGAAATTCTGATGATCAATCTTTTTCTTTTTTCTATTTTTAGTTTTAGAACGATTCAACCTCCAATAAAAAAGAGATACCTTTGTAATATTTCGTCTCTTCAACAAGTTCAATAATGACCATAACAACCCTATTGTTTAAGTGCCAGTAGCATAACATTTTGTTAAATAAGGTATACATGTTTTTGCGGGTCCTAGTGCAACTGGTTTGTCTGGAAATAGACGTACCCATATTTTTCCCACATGACTTGCTTTTTGTGTCATTGCTCGTCGACTTGCTTCTATTTGTCTAGGTATAATCCAAATAGGGTGAAGTGTCTATTTTTGTATATACGCCTAAACGGTCAATAATATCAGCATATGATAAATGGGATCAAACCGATTTACTAATGGGATACCCTAACTGGGCATGAGTTATAGTATCATAAGCATTTCCTCATAGGCATACTTTTCGTGCTCTGTCAGACCTTCAAAGATGTGTGAAAAGAACTTAAATGAAAAACATAATAACATGGATATATATTTATACAAACCTTCTAACCTTAATCGAACTAAGGGTTTTCATTTTTTATTTGAGATAAATTCGAAATTGTTCGAATTGTGTAATCATCAATTACTAACATTCGGTTGAAAATTCCCTCTGGCCCCATAGTCTAACACATCACAACAAAATTGATTTAATATTTATAGCTCATGCTTTTTTGTTCTTTTAGAAAAGCAACAGAGTCAATTTTGCCCTTGAACTATTTAATGGCAAGACGTAGTAGAAGCCAGCAGAGCCTCACCCTCTTCAGTAGATCTTGAAATCACAAAAATAATGGAGTCTATTGATGGGTTTCTTACCATATTACATTTCGATCATGTGCTTATGTCTTTGGTTTTAGGATATGAGCTTGAGCTAGCCTTGAAACTGAGCTCATCATTTTATGCATTAGCACCAGACTCCATCACCTCTTTCACATTCTCCCAAATCGTGAAAATTCTTGCTTAGTTAAAATTTCCACTAATGATGATTGTTGGACTGCTCCATACTAATATTTGATGCATCTGGAAACAATGTCAAAGCATACACTAGTCTCTTCCTTTGAAGCACTTATCAAAATCCTCCTACATTTCATCAACATATTGACAAATTATGATAGATTCAACAATTGGTTGGACTCTTTCGTTGGGTCTTTTGTCAAGGAGACTGATAAAAGCAATTCAGTGTGGAGGGCTTTTACCCAAGTTTGAATTCCATCTTTGCAAAAAAATGATTTTGTTAATTATTACCTTCTAAAAAAGTGATTTTGCAAAGTTTTAATTGAGGTGGGGCATATGTGAGGTATGTGTCTAGCAACAAGGGTATTTTGAGCTAAAAGAAATAGAGGGCAAAATTATCTTATTTCAAATAGTGTAGGGTAAACTTGATCCTTTTTCTCTTTGTAAAAGTATGATCTGACGTGTTGTTAGAGACTTAGAGGAAACATAAGTGTAATGGTCTAATAGTGTTCAAGAGCAGAGTGCACTCAAATCTTTACTCTTTAATGATTAAGGTGCAAATGAAGAAAAAAGGCAGAATGGTTTGATGGACCCTAATATTTGTGCGAGTTTGTATTCTGAACCCTTTTATTTGATCATTTGTCAACTGAACCCTTAAACTTAATGAAACTCAATATTTTAAGCCATATTTCTGACCATTGACCAAGCTTATGTGGCAACTTAATTATTGAGTTGGCACAAATACGTGATATCACACGTTGAAGGAGCGTGAACATCAAAATTTACACTAAAAATATTTTTTATAAAAAAAAAATTAAAAATAAGAAAATTAAAAATGATTTTTCTTACTTCTTTCTTCTTTTCCTTCCCCACCAACCCTTATTTCTCTCTTTTTTCCCCTTCCCAGCCCTCTCCAATTTCTTTGTTCTCTTCTTTTTTTTTTCCACATTTTCTTTCAAATTGAAAAACGATAATGTATTGTTGATGTAGATCTGTGTTTTCTTTCCATTTTTTTGGTAATTTAAAACCCATGAGGTGACAAAGATTCAATAGTTTTCAAGGATGAAAAGTGATTGTTGGATATTTTTGTGAAATTAGGTGAAATGTGTTATGTAAAATTGTGTACAAATATTATTATATATTGAAGTATTTTAATGGTGATTTATTGGCATCAATGGTGAAAAAGGATTTATGGTGGTTCAAATGATGGTAGATGGTTACATTTGTGAATGATAAAAACTTTGAGAAAAATTGAACTATGATTTTTAAGAACTTGAAGGGCCTTGTCACGGCAATAGACAATTACGGCCTGAAGAAGAAAACATAATTAAGGAGAATAGAGATGGTGTTAATGGTGGTTGTGGGTTGAGGAAGAAGAAGGAAAAGTGAGAGAAATAACTATTTTATTTTATTTTTTAAAATAGAATATGTATTTTTGTTTTTTGTGGAGTAATATTTTTGGTTAATAATTTAAAAATAGTCATGAAATAATTATGACATGGCATTAATATATGTGACGTGGATATGACATGTCATTTATGTAAAAAAGAGTGAGCTACACACATAGTTGGAGGAATTTAAAAGTCTCATTTTAATTGAGTTTAAGGGCTCAGCTGAAAAAGGGTCAAGTAAAAGGGTCTAAAATATAAACTCATACAAGTATAAGGGTCCATAAGATCACTTCGCCAAGAAAAAATAATGCAACTCTGGGAAAAAATATTCTAAACTAAACAACACATTATATGGGGGAGGATTTGAAAAATTGCAATTAATGCTTACTTTTAGTAGACGTTTGGAAAATATTTGGTTGAAGTTGAAAAAGAGTATTTGAAGTTGAAGTTGAGAAAAAATATTTGGAAGTTGAAATTGTGCTTGGAGCAAAAAACAAACCTGATATGAGATATTGCAAAGTGAGAAAATTTAAGTCAAAATAATGCATGTCTTTGGTTACAACAAGAGGATTAGTGTATAAAAATAATGCTCAATAGAGTGTATTAGTTATATTTGCATTAGTTATGCATAGATTATTTCTTAGGCATTGTTTGGTTTAGTGTATTAAAATAGTATGCATTGTATAAAAATATTTATTTACAAAAGTATCCTTCACAATTATGGTGGAAAAGATGTAAAAGTACTTTTGAGGGGTAATTAGGTCTTTAACCATGATGATGCATGTATTAAATCCTTTGCAATACTAATACCTAGAAATCCATGGTATTAATACACTCCTCAATAGACAATAGAGTGTATAACTAATGCAAGCATTAGTTATACATAGCATGAAAAAATGCACCAAAGAAGGGACTACTAATACATAAAGCTAATGCATGCATTATTTTTGCTAATGCACTCTACCAAACGACTCATACAAAAATTAATAACGCAAGGATTAGTAACATAGGGATTAGTAATGCCGAGATTATTTTTTATCAAGTGTTTGGTTCTTTGCTTCTCACCTAATCTTGTGTTTGATTTAGAACTCTACAAAAAAGCTTCTTTCCAGTTAAGTTATACCCTTGAGTATTTATGAAATTTTCTATTTCAAGTAATTGGGTCAAGGTAGAAAATTGTCGGACAATATTAAAAGGTCATTGAACTTTATTTTGTATCAATAAAATATTCAACTTAACACTTATATTTTCCAAAATCACTCAACTGCATTTATCAATAAAATAAATTTGATATAACAAAATAAATGATTTTATATGTTATATAAGTTGTAACGACCGGTTTCCGTCGTTATAGAAAAGCCAACGGGGAAAAATTTTGGGCCGGAAAACTTTTTGGTAGTAACTTGAAATTTCCCAATCTAGTCCAGATTTGGACGAAATCGGAGTCAGTGATGTGTTAGATTCATTATAGACATGGGATCATAGGATCTGGATTTACTTGTAAATATGGCCCTAGTACAACCTATGTATTGATCTGTTTCTATCAATAGACACAAAGTTACCAGTTTAAAAAAAAAAAAAAAAAACTATACAGTTATACTTCACGGGGGTTCTATACTTCTATTACCCCCTAGTCTATTATAAAATGGAATAAATAACCCCTAAGTGTTGAGTTGGCATAGAGAGTGCATTTCACTCTCTCAAATAGAATGAGTTGGCTATTTATTCTTATATTTATTTATATTGTTTTGTTCTCTTTTAATTCAAGAAAACATTTTGATTCCCAAAAAAAGGAAAAATAAACTTTCAAGAATATTTTGATGGGTCATCATGGATTTTATTGGGGTTCCAATCTCGTCTTCTATCCCCTTCATTGTTCTCCATGGTAGTTGTTCTTCATTCTCCTTCTTTTCTTCTTTTCATTTTTCGATATGAAATTTGCCATGTTTTGCAGAGTGAAGCGAGAAAAAAACCAATGCCCTTACTTCATTGAAGTGAAACACAATTAAAAGAAAAGACCAATATATATATAGAGAGAGAGACCATAGGACAAACAAAATCAAAGCTATTAATGGATCAACATCTAATTCTTATTCTTCTATCTCTACTAGATTGTCAAATTTTTTATATTCCTCCATTATCATTATATTGATCATCATCTTCAACTCCATTATCACTTGCAACTTCATCAACTAGGGATAGGCAGCCACTTATTTTCTTCTCTTAAATAAGCTGGAATTATTCCCCCTTAAACCATTATGGTTCTCCTCAACTCCACTTGCCAGCAACACCCCAAGTGAAACTAGGATCTCCCTAAAAAATTGCTTCATCTTTATGATTTTCAGGGATTCCGGTAGCAACACCTCAAAGTTCTCACATCCGAATGAACTAAAAGTAAGACTTAGAACTTGGATGGTGAGCTTTTGTAAATCTAGAGTTTTTGAACAATAATTCCTCCATCATTCAACTATTGAAGTAGAACAAATATTAAAACAATTGTAAGTGTAAAGAAATAACTTAAAGTTAAAGCTAAAAGAAACATAGAAGCACTTGCTCCCCTGGTGACTTCTTCTTTCTCTGTCTAATAGCCACCGGTAATCCAAAAATTACATCAGCGTTCCTAGAAGCTATATTATTCAGACTCTTCATAAATGTCATCGTGTTGGATTCTTCAAAAGTAGTGCACTTTTAGAGTATCCGACATGGGTGTGACAATATTTTTTGGAGAGTCTGAGCAACTTAGTGTTTAAGTGCTAATCTGATCTGGTATTGTATCTTTGCACATCTTTATCGGCGACCAACTTACCAACACAATCATGGAATCCCTTCCACACTTTTTTATCGTGTAAATCCTTCTCACTCTTATCATAAGAGTGATGGGCTCAAATAATCATAGCTTGCATGCAAAGGTCGATGAAGTTGATCTGATCACCTTTTATCAATGATCTCAAAGACCTTTGCATATTTTTGCTCGTCAAGAAATGACGCTTGAATAGCCTCCTACCCTGTCTGTAGCTTTATATAGATAACCCATTTGTGGTTTTTGCTCCCCATTAGGGATGGAAATGAGGCGGTGCGGGGCGGGGGCGGGCCTGGTTGAGCTTAACCCGCAAATTTTTTAATTTGCCTCGCATAACAACTTTTTTCAATTTCAACCCGCCCCGCATAATTCTTTTAATATTTTCTTTTTCTAGTTAAGTTTGATAGTAAAAATAAAATTTATAAAAGTAAATTCATTTTTTCATTAAGGTGTATTAATATAATAGATAATGACTTAAAAATTTATTTTTTAGAGGTCAATTGAGAAACATGCAAGAAATTGTATTATTTTTATTAAACCATTTTCATTTGCTATTTTTAATATTTTAGTAGCTTTAAAGAAATTATCTTAATAAATAGTGCTCTCTCACTCTTATAACATGTAAAAACTTAAAATTAAGTTTGAACCCGCATAAAATCACATATACCCGCAACCCGCCCCGCCCCACATTAGTTTAAAAAAAACCACTTCAACTCGCCCCGCACAACCTTAAACCTGCCCTGCCCCGCATAGCCTTAAATCCATCCCGCCCCATTGCCATCCCTACTCCCCATCCATCAAACGAAGTACTTTAATCAAGGGACCACCAATTTTAAGAGCATCAAAAACATTATTCCAAAAGGAATAAGAAATAATTATGCGTGCAACTTCTTTCCCATCACTTCTTTTGCAAATTTACTAGTGTTCCATTTTTCTTTAATGAACAAGCTTCTCAAATTGGCCTTTTGCATGAGCATACTATGCAAAGGTCTTGTCAGGTTTCACCGAGTTCTTTTGTTTTGTGAATCTCTTCATATTTAATAACAAAGGCCTTTGAACAATGTAAAAATGTACCCCATAGAGAAGGGTCTTTCTTCGAAAATGTCTCTGAACATCAAATATATACCATGAGCTGCACATGGAGTCCATTAAACTTACGGGAACACTCTCTTCAACATATCACCAGCTTTAACATTTTCATTTGCATTGTTTGTTACAACTTGAACAACTTTCTTTTCTCCAACCTTCTCTATAGTGTTCTGAAACAAGGAGAACATTTTGATGGAATCAGTGGACGAGTCACTCATATCAACAGATTCAAGAATAAGCTTCCTTTTGGAGAATTCACCAACACATTGAAAGTCATTTTTCCAGTTCTTGCCATCCACTTATCCATCATATAGAACAACCAAACTTGTTCCATTCTACCTGATGCTTCTCCACAATTTTTTGTCTCTTCCACTTTAGTTAGATAAGGACCTCTAAATTCATGATAAGTAGGGGGCTTCATTCTTGGACCAAATTGACCTACGGCCTCAATGAAGACTCCAAAAGTGTAAATATAATTGACACAATTAAAGGGGAGCCCTGCATCGTACACCCACCGTGAAAAAGCCGCAACTGCACGATCCCTCAAAATATCCTTGGCAACATCATGCAAATTTCTTTTAAGCGCTTCTCCATGTCCCGTCTCTTGACTTCTGCGGAAGTAACAATCTAAAGGACCTTTCCTGCCGTTGATCCAGAACTTGAAGAGACTGTTTTTGCAGAAAGCGATAAATCAACAGCTTCACCTTCTTCCATTTCATCATCATCAGCGCCAACTCTACTGACCACTAGGCACCCGTTGGTTGCACATATATCTATTTTTACAGAAATGCATTACGGTCTTTCAAGAGTTTATCGCATGGTTCTGTAACCTTGGATTAATGCCCTTTTCCCCTCAAACTAGTATCAAAATGAGCAAATTAGCATCTGAAATCTAGTCCTATTTTGGGTTCATTTCGCTATGATTTGGTCCCTTGTCTGGCTACAAAATGGCCCCTTAGTGTAGTATAGCATTCACTGTAACTAAATCCAAAAGCTGGAGGTATTTCCATATCGTCGTTACTGTTCCCTTTTCTGGCTCCTTCGAATTTGTGTATGTGTATTTGATAAGAAACCAGACAAATTATAGGATCCTGTGGTAGGTTTTGCTATCTATCTAAATATTCAGTGAACATTTCAAATTTTTTTCTTTGTTGTGAGGGAAGATAATATATCCTACAACTGAGAATAGGTTAGAAAGCAATAAGTTCTCTATGCCCATAAGAAGAAAACACAGTGAATTGATTAAAAGCGTTTTTGCTTGTTATTAAATATGCTGATCACTGGCTTCTTTCTTCTTTAATTGGTTATATTGGTGCAAATTAATGTGTCATTAATGGTTTACTTGTCTTTCTTGCTGCTCTGTAGAAACATACTAATACTTACTCATGGGTGGTAATCTTGTGTACTGCAGGTATGTGCCTTCTTTCTTACCACCTCCTATGGCAACTAAGGGCAGAGATCATGAGAAGGTCAGTGGGTGTTTGAAATCTCTTTGGTGCAAGAGTAATTAACTTGTAACTTCTAGATATCTAAATATGTTGGTTACTTCTAGCAGAAGGAGGACAAGCCGAGGGAAAAAGAGAAGGGCAAGGCTAGGAACATTGATAATTTCATGGAGGAACTGAAACACGAACAAGAAATGAGGGAAAGGCGTAACCAAGACCGTGAACAGTGGCATGATCGTCATACTGAAAATTCTGCTGTAAGTGGATTTACGATCGGCAAAGAAAAAAATGTTCAGATTGTTTTTTTTAATCTTCTGTTTTTATTCTTGAATTCATGAATCAGATCTGAGGAGATTTGGCAAAAAGTCAAGATAACGTATGATATAATAGCTTCTATTCAGATTGAACGCGTTAAAACTTGAGGAGTGTTGGGTGCATTAAAAAAAGTTGTAGACAGTTACATCGTGTTCTCTCAATGATATCTGGATCTGAATCTTTTGTGGGAACTGGAGAAGTTATTTACAGTACTTAGAAGATTACTTTTACCACATCTGGAGTAGATACACAAGTTTTGCACGAATCTTACATGTACACATCTTGTTGTAATTGCTGATGTGCTATGAGTGTGCACTGTCAGTTTTCTCAGAGCAACACTTCAACGACTATGAATATATGATAGTATCACATGATCTCAATTTGTCATACTATTTGCATCTATGATCCATTTTCCTTCCTTAACATCTAGGATCTGAAACATAAAATAATCTTTTCATGCATTTGGTCATCTTAAGATGAATTTTCCTTTATGTTACCCTGTGCACACCCAAAGGTTAGCAGTTGCGGTTCCCTTGTCATTAAAAAAGATGAATTTTCCTTTATGGATTTGTGTTATATATCGGATGGAGGAAAACAATTACATCTTTGATGATCCTTTCTTTAACTTTATCACTTTCGTCCACAAAAAATATAGGACTCCTTCTCACTCTCTGCTACTCATTGGATCACTAAACACCCCAAAGGCCTATCCCAGCCCTCTATAGTCTGAACATGCCTCCAATATCTACATCTGGTCTATACCTGAAAATGTTTTAGTCAATGATCATTTGTCAAATATATTTACTTGGAAAAATAGTGATTTAAAATATGTTATGCCTAACCAAATGGAGGTTTGATATGACCTCTTGTTGTGTCGCAATGATGATATTTATATATCCTAAAATCTTACTCTTTCCTCAGCAATCTAGTCGGTTTGATGAACTGCCCGATGACTTTGATCCTAGTGGAAGGCCTGGATCATTTGATGATGGAGACACACAAACGACGAATCTCTACGTAGGAAATCTATCACCTCAGGTAAGGTTTTCGTGCTTAATTTTCATATCATTGGTTTTTGCTTTAGGTGTTTCTTTTGTGTGATTCCTATTTATTTTATTTATTTGCAGGTTGATGAGAATTTTCTTTTGCACACATTTGGGAGATTTGGCCCCATTGCAAGTGTAAAAATAATGTGGCCAAGGACAGAAGAAGAAAGAAGGCGGCAGAGGAATTGTGGTTTTGTATCTTTCATGAATAGAGCTGATGCTCAGGCTGCAACAGATGAGATGGAAGGTTACCTTCAGCTTCTTGATTTGAATGTAAATTTATTTCTTTATCTATTCTTTTGTTTAATAAGTGTGATTTGTGTTGCTCTTTGTAGAACACTTCTATCCACACCACCCCACCACT
>NW_006239228.1:392882-414801 GCF_000226075.1 Solanum tuberosum
CTTTAATTTAATTTTCCCCCCTCCAGACGTTTAGGAATTGTTCATTAGGTTCTTAGTGCTTGACCAAGTGGACTTTTTTTTTTTAAGTACAGAATTATAGGATCCTCAATGACAAGTGGTCAGTAGCCTCAGTAAGATGACAGTAAGTAGTTAAATAGGATATGTCTGTTTAAAAACATACATATGGAGTTTCCCCTAAGGCTTCGTTCTAGTGGTAAGAGCGCAACACGTTATGTGTAGAGTAGGCTCATGTCACGGGTTCGAACCCTGCCGCAAACGAAAGGCTGGTATTTGAGTGGAGAAGGGCCATTATCCACCAAATTTCGAACTGTGCACCACCAGCCTGGTGGGGATTTCTCGGTTTATAAAAAAAAGAAAAAGAAAAACATACACATGGAGTCTACAATGCATAAATGTGTGAAGCGGAAAAAAGGAAGAAAAATTATGTAGCCAATGCTTTTATATTCTGTATTAACACAAGCAACAAATGTTGCTGATCTTACTTGTTTGTTTGTCTATTGGTTCCAGTTGACTGTCTCCATCCTTGTCCTTTTCTTGGGTTTCCTCTCCTTGTTCTGTGTCTATTCTGATTCTTTTTTTGTTTGAGATATACATCTGGTAGTAGAAGGATATTCACAAGGAACAAGGTTTTGGATCAGTGATTTTCCATTCTTTGTTTTGTCAATAGTCTTCTTCATGAAGTAGTCAAAAGAGAAGCGCAGAAGTTGAGGTGCGCTCAAGCTGGCCCAGACACCACAAGTGTATATATATAAGCGAAGTGCAGAAAAGCGCTAAAGTTTGTTGGGATTTTAGGTGCAAAACACAGCCAAAATGTTGATTTCAATGAAGAAACACTAGTAAAGAAAGAACTAGAAATATTTGTCACAAAGAAAAAAAATCTGCTAACACGAATAACAATTATTTGGACAAAAGAATTGAAAAAGCTATAATTAAGCAAAATATATGAAGTAAAAATCATGTCCAATGTTTAAAAGCCATTTAAATTTCTGAATTTTGATGGGAAAAATGTAGTTTTTCTTATATGGTTAGTTTTCTTGTACTAAATTTATAATATCTAATTGCTGATCACTAACTATTCATTCATAACGTTTTTAACAGTTAATGAAATAGTTTACCAAATATATTTATAATTAAGTTCTGTCCTGTTAAACGCAAAGTCCATAGGTGATGAGGTGCATGTCTTAGCACGTGAGGATTGAAACACCACCTAAGTTTGGCAAAGTACATAACCTGGCTTTAACTGAGCTTCAGGCATTAGCGCCTCAACTGAGCCTTTAATAACTTTGCTTCTTAGGTGGTGCCTCCTCTAGTTTCAACTATGTGCTCATTCCAAAAGTGTCTTTTCCATGACCTGTATAAATTTGGTATGAAGTTAGAAATTAAATAGTAGTGTGGTCTTGCATGGGGATGCTAGCATGTGTACTAATTCCTTGTGCACCCATTTTATTGCTTATATTCTGTATCTTCTGCAATACTCCAATTGGATTTGATTTTAGCAATGTATGTCTGATATCTAAACCACATTATTCTTATCCAGGAGTTATTGTTTATGAATATGAGTTGAAGATTGGGTGGGGTAAATCTGTCTCTTTGCCTTCTCAAGCACTCCCTTCTCCTCCTCCAGGACATATGGCTATCAGGAGTAAGGAGGTTTGTCTATTATTTTGAGTACAATGCCCTGTTATATACATGTTAAGAATTTGATAAATGGTCAAGTCGAGGAGAATTAATAATCAATAAATAATAGAGTGAATGATTTGATGAGTTATGTATGTTAAACTATTGTATGATCAGTTGAATACATCTTAAAAGCAAAGACAATGGAAGAAGCATATGTTTCATGTTGGAATAAATTGTGTCTTGCATGTTTATTTGTTGGTTTGATATGTATAGACATCCTGTAGTGGTGTATCTCACCCTTTTTCTTGGAAATGTTTCCCATGTAATAGCTGCTGTTAAAGCTGTAGTTCAGCATGCTAGAGATGCTTTCTATTGTTACCTCCCAGTTTCTCTTTATGATATCAGCTTATGCTCATGCACTTATTCAAGAGGTCTATCTTCTTTGACTTTCAGGGTGCAACTGTTATCTTATCTGGTCCATCAGGTCCTCCAGTTTGCTACTGTTCCAGGCCAGAATACTGAGTTGGTATGATGATTAGCTGATCGTTGCACATTTCCTTGTTCATTCTTTCTTTGTTGGATAATTATCTGATCTCTATAGCTCTTCTTTACAGTGTTATTGAAAGATATCATGATTGAGTGAAGCAAAATGTTCAGAGAGTTTATGTTTATTGGAGTAGATTTGAGAGGGTTCTTGTCAGTTTTGTTTTAAATTGCAATTTTTGCCTTATACTATATAAAATAGGCATTTCACGTTTATCAAAAAAAATAAAATAGGCATTTCACTTGGTATGGATTATTGTTTGAATAAAAAAGGAGACTGTCTGATTTCTGAAGAGGAAGCCCGGGCACTTATTACCTCAAAGAGGACTGATGTTTTTCTTGTTTGGAAAGAAACATGAAGGAGTGTACAATAAATGCCACTTTACAATGAAGTTGTTTTTAGCTGTGAAAAATTCTGCTCTAGGGTGCTGATGGGTAGGAAGGATTTTGGGTTTTTTGACCAATCTGCTAATTTATGCTCATCCTTTGAGGTGAACACGTGGATTTGATTTGTACCAAGTCTGAATTTAATTCTTTTAGTTCACGAATTCTTAGTATACATTTTGAGGCTTGTATTTAACTCATTTAAACAATTTGTGCGGCAAAAAACTCGTGAGTGTTGAACGACCTAAATTTCATAATTCCACTTTAAGTTAATTCTAAGAATCTGTGGTTAATTTGTTGGCCTTTTTTTCTTGCTAATGTCCAACATTAGGTAGACTAGAGAAAATAATGAGGGACATACCGTGAAAATAAAAGGAGAGGGTGAAAGAGTATCATTTCGAAAATTGGATGCAAATAATGGATCCAAAATCAGGGGATTAGGGATACAAAGATTATCAATGTTCAATATGACATTGCTTGAAAAGTAGTCATGGAGATTTTCCTAGGAGAGGAATGTATTGATCAGAAACTTGATAACTGTTAAATATGGATTCTTAGAGAATTGATGGTTCTCTGGAGATGTGACAAACTCTTATGAAGTTAGTTTGTGGAAGAGCAGTTTTTTTCAGTCTAGGATTCATGATTGGTAATAGCACGGGCATTCAGTTCTGAAAAAACAAGTTGTGTGCTGGAGCCACTCTAAATGAAGCATTTAGTTAGAGTGGTAATCAACAGGGATGCTATGGTGTTTGACTATCTGCGATGAGAAAGCCAGGAAATCACATGGAATATAACTTTTAAGTGAAGTTTACAGGACTGCAATAGGAGGAGATTGAGAAATTTCTTCGCATGCTATATGAGTGGCCTACAAGAGGTGAAGGTAGAGACATGATATGGAAGGAGTTAGTCTTGTGAAATCTTTGAGTTAGCAAAAACAAGAGGAATGAAAGGGGCGAGGGAAATTTTTTTTCACAGAGAACTATTTGGAGCTAACTCCTTTACTTGGTGGTAGTGTGAGATGCAATAATATCAACACATAATCAAGGAAGATTAAGGAAGATGCGGAGGCTTGTGATGAGTTGATGTTGCCTGTGTAAGGAATGCGAGGAAAATATAGAGCCTATCTTATTAACTGCAAATTCATGACACAGCTTAGGAAGCTCAACTTTTTGCTTGATGTGACTTTGATGATGCCGAGCCCAGTGAAAGAAACAATCACAAGTGAGGATAGACAATGAGAACAAGGCAATTTGGAGAACCATTCCATGGTGCAATTTTTAGTCCTATTTGGGAAGACATGACTTGGAGATTATTTTATAATAGTGTGATGAATATTATATGTGCTAAAATAGCTTTTCTCTTTCATTTTTTCTCTGTGAAGAAAGAATACTAGTATGCATATTGGGATAACTTGATAGAGAAGGCAGGTTGAGCCACTCACTCCCTTTAGTTCCTCGCACCATCTAGGTGCTATTAATGAAATGTTGTCTTAATTTAAGGGGAAAAAAACTGATGTAAGAAGGGGATTTTGTCTAAAATTGATCCTATTGTAGCGTCTTCATTGTGCATATGAGCTTTGTATAATAAGTGGCCATCTCTGTAGTGGTGCGGCTAATACTACCTTTGTCCAATAATTTTTGCTTAGACTTGGACTTCAAAGCTGAACTAGTCTTTAGTCAAACCCTCTTTTAGGGCTAATTTCAGTGTGTTGTGACAAAATAAATATTGTGAACTGCATGACAAGAATTATGTACCTGTGGGATTGGAATTTAAGAATATTGCATTAATCAATCTAAAAACATGTTTGACAATTAAAAAGTCAACTTGACAAATTTTGGCCGGAGATACTTTTTAATATTGGAAGTGTGCCTTAAATTGATAGACATTAGGAATCTATTGTCTAAGCTCATACCAGAATTGACGAGTAGAGTTATCCAATACTTGTGCTTGTGGGAGATAGCAGGAACTTGGTGAATTGGTCAAGGAAAACGCAAGATGGCCAGGACACCTTTATTGTAAAGAAAAAGTATCTTTTTAAAAAAAAAATATATTTATTTATGCAACTTTGGATGAGTTAAGGCATCTAGCATTTAGTTTGAGTACTTTCTTTGTTTGCTCCTATCCCTAAAAGGATTAGGGTGGCTGAAATGATTTATTTAGCCTTCATAGTAATATGTAACCACTAATCATTAATAAGAATTAAAGAACGAATATCCATACATGTGGAAGGTAGTACAATTCACCTTTTATTGTACAAATGTTAACAATGAAGTTAGTATAATTGACCTTTTATTGTACAAATATTAACAATAAAGAGAAAAGAACACAAACAATTAACATTCTTTACGGACATGTATCAAAAATTGCAATCAATTAGATATTAATAATGAGAAATGTTAACTTAACAGAGTTTTGAAGAGCTCCTACTCTATATTGTAACATGCGACCTTAAAAATGTTCAGTTTCTGCTTTCAGAGGGTGGTAGTTCAAAAAGTTGGTGCATTCACACTGTTGCTCTCTCTGGCTTTCTAACACTCTGTTTGGATGATTGTTACCCATTTTATTGTATTGTATCGTTACTATACCTACAATGTTTGTTTTGATTGTTACTTAAAATGTATTGTATTGTATTGTTAAATTCCGTTGTTTCGTAACAATGAAAACCTCCATTTTATGGAACAACCAATTTGGTGTGTTTCCATTGTTACTTAATTTCTTTTTCCAATTATATCTTTACATAATATTTCATAATACTATTTTACCTTTTACCTTATATTATTTAATTCTAGTCAAACCTCCTATCCTAGAATAATTAAGGATATTTTAGTAAATTTATAAATTACAATACAATACGATACAGTCAAACCAAACAATAAAAATGTTATTAAACAGCAACAAACAATACCGTCTAGCCAAACATTGTATCTACCATACGATACAGTACAATAGAGTACAATACAATACAATACATTATGAAACAATGGGTAACAATGATCCAAACATAGTGTAAGTGTTGTCGCATCTGCTTACAAAGTGTGTTTGTAAATAAACTAAACGGTATGATATTTCAGCCTAGAGTTTGTGGCCATCCATTATGCAACAAAAGCATTTACTGACATCTTTTCTGACATAGTAATCTGATGTCTGAAAACAGCACATACTGGATAACCTGCTTTTGAAAGTCTCAGATCATTTTAAGTACTGTTATAGTAGCTAATGCAACAGATATGTACCTAGATCTTTTAAATTCGAGTTATTGCCTTGGTTAATTGATACTTTGTATTTGAAATAATAGATACACCCAAGCCAGATTTAGTACATGTTTTTGAAGTTACTGGATGTTAAATGGTGCATGCCCTAAAGACCTCTACCTATGCTGTTCAGTTCCTTCAAAATCCTTGCATCTGACACAATTTTGGTGTGGTGTGGAATCTCTACATGCTTTAGTCAACCCAACTTGGATGTTTTGACTACACCTATGACCAAGAAGTATATATTAATTGGGTATTTGTTTTGATTTTTGGTTATATCATATATGTGTTCATATAGGGGTCGTTTGGTTTGAAAACATGTTATGCTGAGATTAATTATGCTGGGATTAGTTATATTGAGATTAACTATTAAGCCATGATTAGTTATTGACTGTTTGATTTATTGTATTAACATACAAAAATACTCTCTACCTTATTTAGTAGAAAAAGGGTTTGAGGGACCTCACGGGTGTTTTCGTCATTTTCATTGTTTTATCTCGGTACTATTATTCCACCCTCTGGCAGGGATAACTTATCCTAATACTAATTACAAATCATGGTATATTTATCCCAGTATTAGTAACCAAACAAGGGATAAGACAGTACTAAATGTTTATCACGGGACTATCTATGATTGTCCAACATACCAAACGACCTCATAAAGTATTAGAACATTTTGCTATTATATGAGATAACTTATGAACATAATATTTTGTGTTCACAAAGAACTTAATTATCCTAGCTTTAATTTTAAGAACCTCAATTCAGTGCCGATATATATATACTTATTTATGTCATAATAAATTGTTGGTTGTATCTTAAAACCTGTACTCATACTCCTCTCCTCATCCCCGATTCCTAAGATTTAAGTGATGGCAATCCAACTTCTAGATCTGCACCTGTGTCCGGTGCCCACAACTGTATCCTGGCAACATAGTCTGCTGCATTGTTGGAATAGAAGATGACCACAGCAAGATGACGAAAATCTGTGGAACAGTATACAAGTGGCTATATGGCGCACTCTGTGGAATGAAAGTAATTAGAGATAATTTGTTGGCAAAAACAAAAATATTTGCAACTTAAAGCACAAATGATTAGCTCTCTTAGTCAACAAAAATGAAAATATTTGCAACTTAAAGCACTCATATTTAGCTCTCTTAGCCTTTTGGTGTAAGATGAAAATGTACAGGATGCCTAATGTCCTTAGTTCTTTTCACATGTAGCTAGGTGTACTGAGATGCAATCATATTGCTGATGGTTGTACTACTCATCCATTGCACTCTCTCGGTGCTAATTTTTAATAAAATGTTCATTACATTCTCAAAAAGGAAAAAAGGTATATCAGCAGAAAGTTTTCTTAGTACATGAGAAAATATTGAATTAGGGAGTACTCTATTTGTTAATGCTTGAGCATATAAAGTAAATGCTTGAGTGTATATTCTCGTTATGAACATTTGATATGGAAATATAGCAGTTGAGTGGGTTAAGTCTGATGTGGACCTTGACTTTCCTAAGATCTCCAAGACATGAAAAGAAGATATGTATATTTCAAGAAAGTGCCTATATATGCGGTATAGAGAAATAAGTCCGACGAAGGTGATGGAATGTTTAAGGTTCAAAATATAGATTACATGCATGAGTTTGTAAGGGACGTAGAATACATGTCTTAGATCTTATAAATAGGGACATTTAGCTTTTCTTTTGGAAGCTGACTATTGATGTACATACTTTTGGAAGCACTTTCTTAGTGCTATTTCAATTTTCAATCAGCATGTCTTCTGATGTGTGATTTTGTACACATGTATTATTCTTGAGTATCTCCGATCTATAATGAAGATGATTACTAAGCACCTTTTTCCTATTTCATCTGATGCATTTTTTTGGTTCTGCAGGTTCTCACTCCAAATGTACCTGATATTATGGTTGTTCCGCCTGAGGATGATCATCTATGCCACGTTATTGATACTATGGCTCTGTGTGTTCTCGACGGAGGTTGTGCTTTTGAACAAGCCATAATGGAGCGAGGCCGTGGAAATCCTCTCTTCAGTTTCTTGTTTGAGCTTGGCTCAAAGGAGCATACTTACTATGTTTGGAGGCTTTATTCTTTTGCTCAGGTAACTTGCTGCAGCTGTAAAGTCTGGATATATATTATTGCAATTATTTTCTTCCTGTTAAATGGAGTTAATAATACTTATGACATCACTTCATTGATCACTTTTACAATCCATGTGGATACTTCAAACAACGTTTCAATGTCGGAAAGCCAATAGTTTCATGCAGTTGTAGGTGACAAGAATTTTGTTCTTGTCAATTATTGTCTCTTTCTATGTTAGGCAAAGCAATATGACTAATTGTACTTGTGATATAATCAATCAGTGAAATACTTCATTTGTCTGATACCCTTTGCAGGAATTAGGAAATTTTGTCCTGTTATGCTATTCTTTTCTCACTACTAATTTTTTTGTTCCTTATTAAAAAAAAACAGGGAGATACTCTTCAACGGTGGAGGACTGTCCCTTTCATCATGATAACTGGTAGTGGGAGGTAATGCATTGTTCCAGCTTATATCATCTTTCATTTACACATTTCATATTCACCTTTACTTTTGCTGAAGAATCAGATGTTTGATGCATGTGCATGTCAGTTCCTGAATGCATCACTTTTCAAGTCACTCTGTTTCTTAGGAAGCTTCTACCGATATTCCCCTGCATGATATGCTTGCTGTGAAAGAATGAAATCTTCTAAATAGAATTTGTCTTCCAATTTTTGCAAAGGCTTTGATGAAGTCCTGCAGCCTTTTTAGAAGTTCTCCTTGAAGATTGTGTTCTTTCTTCAAATATAACAAATTTACATATGCAGGTGGATACCACCCTCTCTACCAACACCGAAAGGAGCTGATCATGAAAAACAAGCTGGGAGCACATATTCTGCTAGCTTTCTGTTCCAAGGCATTTAAGAGTTTGCATACTTTGAAACTTAAGTAAAGTTTCTTTGTGATTGATGTTTCTTTCTATACTTTGTTCAGCGAGTGGAGGTTGAACGGACATTGACTGACGCTCAGAGGGATGAATTTGAGGATATGCTCCGTTCATTGACACTAGAAAGAAGTCAAATAAAAGAAGCAATGGGTTTTGCTTTGGACAATGCTGATGCTGCTGGAGAGGTAACCTTTAAGCTGGTTTCATGCAGCAGTGGAAGAGCTCACTTGTGCGTGAAGATTTTCTTTCATATTTAACCTTCCAGAGGCAAAACTGCTGATTTTGTACTCTGTTGGCAGTGTTCATAATGCTTCTCGTTTCCCCTTGCACTTGCATCTATTTCGGTTGATTTTTTTTCTTGTAACATTAAGATAAGATTTAGCATGATCTGTTACATGTACACTTTGGATAGTTCTCATTCATGAGCATATTCTAATACAGTTGCACTGCTGATTATAATTTGCAGGTTGTTGAAGTTCTGACAGAGTCTTCGACTCTTAAGGAAACTCCAATACCAACAAAAGTTTCTAGGCTCATGCTTGTCTCTGATATTCTTCATAGTAGTAGTGCTCCTGTGAAGAATGCATCTGCTTATCGCACCAAATTTGAATCCTCTTTACCAGACATAATGGAAAGCTTCAATGATTTATATCGAAATATAACAGGACGAATTACTGCCGAGGCACTCAAAGTAAGCTGTGCCTGTCACCTACATTTGATCTGCACTTGCTGCATATTTTGTATCTTTTTTTGGCTCCTTCTTGATGTGTGGTTAAGTTTTTCCTTACATGTTACAGGAGAGAGTTCTGGAAGTGCTTCAAGTATGGGCTGATTGGTTTTTGTTTTCGGATGCCTATGTGAATTGTTTACGAGCTACCTTTCTACGAACTGGGAACTCTGGTCTGGCCCCCTTTCATTTTCTGTGTGGTGATGCACCTGAAGTGGAACAAAGGACCAGCTCTGATGATGCGAGTGATGGTGGCAAAGTTAACCCAGATGGTGCTTTGGCAATTGGGAAAGGAGCTGCGATGAAGGAACTGTTGAGCCTTCCCCTTACTGAGCTAGAAAGACGATGCAGGCACAATGGTTTGTCTATGGTAGGAGGTACGGCAACGATGGTTGCTCGGTTACTTTATCTGGAAGAGGCTGAAAAGCAGAGAGGTCATGAACTAGATGAAGATTTGAAATTTGCGAGCCATTCAAGTTCGGCTAGGTTCCCCAGTACTCAGAAAGATAGCACCTTGAGTTGGATAGGATGGCTCCTTCCAAACGGAATAGTCAAGTGGATTATGACGTACAACTCACACAAAGAGAGTCTGTATCTTCACCCCTAACAAATTCTGCTCCACATTATAAATCAATTGACTTTTCCAGTGAGGGCAAAAGTGAGACAATTTTGCCTACATCTAAATGGGCCAGGGAGGATGATGAAAGTGATGATGAACAAAAGAGAAGTTCAAGGGACCTGGGGTTGACATATTCATCTTCTGGAAGTGAGAATGCTGGTGATGGGCTTAGCAAGATCAAGGATGCAGAGCTTACAACTGACACTAGCAATTCCGCGTACCCGGAAAGTGGAATGACCGAAGAGTTAAGGTATGGGAAGTTGAGCATTCCTTGTGGGATTATTTCCAAAAATAGGTGTTACTTTATTGTCATGTCATCCATTTAATTTTCAATACTTCCCTAGTTCAGGAAGATACTCTCTTGGGTTCTGGAGGATCAATTTGAACGACTTTGGAGTGAAATTGTTCTCGGATTAAGCTTCCTTTGTTTGCAAGACTTTGAGATTAGGAACTTAATGAAAATTACTTCAAATTACTTGCTAACTTTTGTATCTCAAATCATTGAAGGAAAAAAATTTAAAAGGTAGGAAACTACTCTAGTTTGATGACTTGATCTGCCAAGAAAGAATTTCATACCTCCTCACCCTCTCAAGGCCAGCAATTGGCCGTCTGTTTTCTTCATTTTGATTTTAGTAGTTTACCTGTGGAATGAGACGTGGGTGCACTTTTACAAAATGAAAGACTTAGCATGTTGACTTTCATAATATTCTTCGGAGCAGGGATGTTAATATGCCAAGTGTTGGAAGCTTAGGATACTTCCCTATTTCCAGAATATTTGGAGGCCCATTCTCTTTCTGTTTCACTTTTTTGTGGGATTCTATGCCTCATAAGTTAAATCTGTTGCTTTCAATTTGCTATCCTCAGTTTTTCTCTTGTTCGGATTTTTTTGATATGGTCCATAACTAATTTATCAGACAAAAACTGAGCCGTCTTGAGGTTGCATTGATTGAATATCGTGAATCTCTTGAAGAACGAGGAATAAAAAGTTCGGATGAAATTGAGAGTAAAGTTGAAATCCGTCGGCAACGCCTACAATCTGAATATGGTTTATTGAATTTCAGCGGAGTTACATCAACAAAAGGTAAAGCTCTAAAACTGTCAGTAGTTTGAGATGTCCGTGTATTTATTTATTTATTGAAAATTAAATCCAATAGATCAACATTTTGTGCTGTGATTTAACTCCCATGTCGTTGGATATTCAAGAGAGGAAGCTGATAAACAGCACTAATGTGTATTTAATTTCATGAGCAGGTCGAATCTTAGGTTTATACTGCTGTGTAGGGGTGTTCACGGTTTGGTTTGGGTCGGTTATTGGTCAAAATCAAAACCAAACCAACTTAATCGGTTTTAAAATTATCAAAACCAAACCAAACCAAATATAATATACATTTATCGGTTTGGTTGTTTTCGGTTTTGGTTTGGTTTGGTTCGGTTATTCGGTTATTAACCATACATAAAAATAAAATAAACAATTCATTCAAAACGTGAAAAAAGTGACAACAATCCACTCAAACAAAAAAATAGTTAGAATGACTGGCATTACAGAGCTTTCGATCATTGAATTTACTGAATAAAACTTCAAAATTCACTATTTTGGCATAGAAGGAAGAGACAATGACATTTTTAGTCCCACAAAGAATTTTCTTAGACACTCATATACATGAAACCAATAAGAAAAGTGTTCTCACCTTGGACATTTTTTCCTTCATAAGTAAATTAAACCAAACCAAAACCCAAATTAAATCGGTTTGGTTTGGTTTTTCGGTTTGGATCGGTTTTTATCCAAACCATGAACACCCCTACTGCTGTGTCATACTCCAATTCTATCTTTTTTGTTGACAATTATTTTTTTCCAGAATCTTTTTGCCTTATGCCCATGTTGTCCCTTTGATTAGTTCTCAGATGCTTTGTTGATGTATATCTCATCTTATTGTAAACAATAGCTGAAGCAGTCTGGTTTAATTGCTCGAATTAATATTTACTGCGTTCAACAGCACTATCAGGACATTTCTGGATCACAGGTTACTAAGCTGCTTCTTAGGAGACTCTATTTCTCCTAAACTGTGTCTGTTAGTACAAGAAATGGTAATACAAAGAGGCAAATAACACATCACACATTTAAGCACTTAAGTGAGGATTTAGCTGTCACAGTATTATGTTGTAGATGCAATGTCCTTTTAACAATATTTTTCTCGGCATCTATAAGATGAATCACTTATTGCTGGATAGAGTAGGTCACCATCATATTTATGGGAAGATTAGGTATCTGGTGCCCATAAGGATTAGGTTTGGTGGTAGCTTGTGGTATGGATCAGGAGCATGTCACGAGCTCGAGCTTTGATGCAGACTAAAACTTGGTGTTCAGGTAGAGAAGGGTAGAGGAGTGGGCCTATATCCTGAGCATTGTACTATGTGCTACCTGGTTCTTGGAGATTTCGTATTAGAAAGAAAGAAAAAAAGAGACTTGGGTATCTGGTTGAGCAGGATACTGGTCAGGCAGCTTATATTACAACAACAATAACATACTCGGTGTAACCCCACTAGTGGGGTCTGGGAAGGGTAGTGTGTGCGCAGACCTTACCCCTACCTTGGGAGGTAGAGAGGTTGTTTTCGATAGACCCTTGGCTCAAGGAAAAACATATATTGGGAAGCTTTAGTTCGCTGCAAGAAAGGCCACTTGACTGCCTCCCTTCTATTCATTGTCATCACTCTTTTCTGGGGTAAGAAATTTTGCGGAAGAGTTTTTTCACGTTATCGATCAAAAATAATTATTGTCACTTCTTTCTTTGTTATATTATTGATTTTATGTTTTTGTATACAAATTCTCATATTTCTGCTTTCATATAAACAGGAGGTAGGTCATCTGTGGAGAGGAGAGAGAGAAGAGATTATTCTCGTGAAGCGTCGGAGCAGAAGTGGAAGCCCTCCGTGGAAATCTTCCAGCAGAGACCACGATAGTGACAGGGAAAAGCGTCGTGAGATGGAAGGAAGAGTGGAGGCAGGGAGAGACAAATCTAGGGAGAGGAGACGGACCAGATGAATACATATGCACTGTGCAAAATTAGAGTAGTTGCACTTACATTCCTCGGCAGAGATGCATTTGAGCATTTTATCTTTGCTGGGTGGCAAGGTTGCACGATGACCCTCAATGGCCCCTGGAAGTAAGGTTATCTTCTGTTAGTATTCTCTATGCTGTGCGCCACCCAAGAAAATTATGTTTTCCTATTCAGCTCTGTGGTCTAGCAAATTGTACAATTGCAGAGAATCTCATGAATGGCTGTTAGTACATCTTTATGCTTCAAATTTTAGCTGCATTTGCTAATCCGTTTACTGGAGATTTTTTGCCTTCCATCTATATTGGACTAAAGTAGTTAGTGGTTCCTAGTTTTCATGTAACCTCATTTACATTGATTTACTGTCTGAGATAGTATTGTTTGTTGCTTCATGCTTGTCCCCTGTTATTAAAGGTAACGTTGGTCTTTTCAATAATTCTTGAAATATTGTTTCCATTTACCCCCTTCGTTATATACCCTTAAGGTAGATTAGGCCAACTTGTCGACCATGCAGGTTATTTGGGTAGCAATTGCACCCGGAAATCTATTTTCACGCATTTTGGCTGCATCATGTTTTTTTTAGCCCTTCAAATTACTGAACTTGTTATTCCAAAAGAATTGAGAAATAATCTTATGAAGCATTTAGGAGGCTTCATATTGATAATAGATAAACAAGCATAAATTTCAAGACATACAATATCAATATATATATATTTCTCAAAATGATAAAAGTCTCTTCTGCTATAACTTAATCTTCTTCGTCACCTTCTTCACCAGGTCTTTATAGTGTCTTTTACTCTTTCATTCATAGAAGATTGGACACTTAATTAAGATTAGTGAAAGGAAAGGAACCTTTTCTTATTTCAATGATTCTCTTAATTCTACTACACTTTGCCATAGGCATTTTCTCATGCAAATAGACAAAACTCTATCAAATTGATGAATTGTTCAAAAACTTTCTTATATTTTCTTAGAATCTTCATTATTTTTTTCATTCATCCTTAGAGTAGAGCAAAATAATATAATGTCATATGCATATGATAGATAATTGATTACTGGGCTCTATTTTGAGAATTATGAACCTGTACCCAATGTCTTCATGTAAGTTATTGAGCTCTCAAGCCAATTTTTTTGTTGCAATGATGAAGAGAGTGGGCAATAAATGATCTCCTTGTTTCAATCCCCTATGAGATTGAAAATTCAAATGAGTGTTCATTAATTAGTATAGAGTATCAATTATTAGAGACCAACATTCACATCATATCAATAATGATTTCCAAAAAATTAAAACATTCTTAGTAGCTTAGTTAAATCCAAGAGATTCTATCATAAACATATGCATGTCCAGTTAAACTGCCACATTATAGAGTTTTTTTCTTTTATTGGTGTCTTTTATGATTTTTGGTCTAATAACATATTTTTAGAGGTGCCTTTTCCTTTAACAAATCTTACATATTTCCTTGAGATTAGTTTTTGCAACACTGTCACTAACCTCTCATGTAATATTCTAAAAATGATCTTATTAATAAAAGTACTTAAACTTATAAGCCTTTAAGTCTGTGAAATTGATATATTTCTCCTATTTGAGAATGAGTACTAACTTAGTATGAGTTATTGTCATGCCCCGAGCCAATACCCTAGATATAGCCGGCACTCGAGAACCATTGCTGGTCCCAAAGAAAATCATTAGCTTGACTGACTACTTAACAAAAGTTTTACTCAAGTGATGGTAGGCTCAAAACAGAATTAAATTAGTTAAACTCAAATACTCATCTCATAAAATCTGAAAAATACTCAATAGCAATACTTCTAGTTTGTAAAACAACTCAAAGAGAGTAAATACTGAGAGACACCTCGACTCTGTCTATCTATGAAGCCTCTACTATCAAAGAAGGATGACAGGACTGTCAAAGCAAAAAGTCTCACATTGGTGGTTAATGAGATGGGTGGACTCCTTATAAGGCTTGGGCAGTCCTCCTCCCTTTGAGCTAGCTTTTGGGGTGTGAGTTAGACCCAAGATCTAATTTAACATGGTATCGCAGGGTCCATCTCACCCAATGTTGGGGCCTAAAATATCAAAAATTGCCCAAAAATAGCCCACGTACCAGATGCTAAGCACTGGGCGTGAGGTGGGTCAAAAATTGCCCAAAAAATTATCCATGCACCAGATGCTAAGCTCTGGGCGTGAGGTGGGGTGTTAAAGCAAAAAGTCTCACATTGGTGGTTAATGAGATGGATGAACTCTTTATAAGGCTTGGGCAAGCCTCCTCCCTTTGAGCTAGCTTTTGGGGTGTGAATTAGGCTCAAGACCTAATTTAACAGGGACAAGACCCACGACATCTCAAAACTACTAACTAGAAAGTAAATGAGCATTCCTCTGGAATGTAAGGAGGCTCACCAAAAGTTAGCTGAAGTGTAGGGTGATCTCAACGAAGAGTCTATTGATGATCGTGAACACGTGGATGGGGAGCATCAAAGGGTTTTTCACAGTAAAGTTAATTTAGAAGATAGTGAGACCCACAAATAGAAGAGAAGGAAAGACTTTGATTAAATATCTGTAAAGCGCCTACTTTTTAAGATGAACTTCTTCCTCTAGAAGACTTGAAAGAGAAGAATAGCCACAAATAATAATTTGAATCAAATGATGATTAGTATTGTGTCAAGGTGTTGGTGTTGTGAAACTTACAACCAAGAAACAATGTCACACTTTTTTATAACACTTACCGTAGCCACCAATCTATGAAATTACTGTTCTTTATGATATATATGTACATATATATATTGAAGAATTGCATTTGCAACAAATCATAAGAAAATGGTGAACTATCCTACAAATCCTAAAGTAAAGGCTAGCTATAGAGATATTCATGTAATCATATTATGGGAGTTGTGAAAGAGGATAAGCTCAAGAAGATATGAATGAGATATTACTCTCGAGAGGATGATATACCAAACTTAGTTAATTAACCATTCAACAATTTATTTAGGTAAACTATCCTTTCTAGATTTCATTCAAGTGCACCTAGCTAGAGTGACCTAATTTGACAAAAAAATAAGTTGTTACAAACCCAACTTACATTGCTATGTTGCGAAATTAAGGATACTTGAGGAGAACACAATATAGTGTAACACTGATGGAGATAGTAAAAATAATCCAAATCCAATATAGTGTAACACTGATGGAGATAGTTGTAATGACCCGAAAGGTCATTTTTGGGAATTTCAAACTATTCGTTGACTTTAGTTAATTAGTTGATGTGTAATTGTGGATAATTAACTTAATCGATAGTTAATGGGCTAAAGTGATAATTTATTTAAGACCCTATACTATTTGATCCATTTATATTAAAATAAGTAATAGAGATTTTCACTTTTAATATATAATTAATTTAGAAAAAAAGAAAGGAGAGGCGGAGGGCACGGTTCGCAGCAACAAGATAAGCGACCCATGCTTCAGGTAAAATCTCAAGTTTATGTTGTTTCTGTATTGTTGTTATAGGAAAAGAATAGTATATTAATGGTTGGTGATAAGTTATATTATTATATTAATATGTCAAATTAGAAATTGGAAGGATTATGGCGGTTTTGGTTGAAAGTTTTAGGGGACAAGATCTGTATGTTGGCATTTAATTTAATGGTTCATTCTTTCCATAGTGAAAAGTAAATTGAAATTGGAAAATGCTCTTGTGCAGGTGATTTAGACAATTAGATAGATAAGTTGTTATTTAGGGTGCAAATATTAAGGGTTAGTATGGTTGCCGCCACTGGTTCATAACCGATTGACTTTCATTTTTAATTAATACTAGTATAGTATACGTGCCCGCGCGATGTGCGGATAATATTAAAATATTATTTCTAGTTATTTTAGGTTGCAATGATTGATCATGTTAAATCATATTATCTTAAAGAAAATGTAACTATTGTATTCCACAATGAGACATACTAACCTTCATTCTTCTCTACCTCTAACTCCAATAATCACATCTATATATATGAATAGAGACAACGAATCATGCAAGCATCAAATAATTTTTTGTTTCACGTTTTTGTTTTCATTATATAGTTCATGATTTTAAAATTAAATTCCCAATATTTATTTTTAATTAGTTTATTAATTTGCACGATTAAAATAAAAATAATTGAGCGTACATGCAAGCTCTTTAAAAAATAAATTGAAATTCGAATTTATCTAATATAGAGTTAATTTTCAATTCAAATTAGAGAAGATCAATATGTGACTTCCAATTCAAATTCAAAATTTAAAAATTTACATTTAACACTAATTTAAGTAACTAATTTTAAGCAAATATTATCCTATATAAATATTTTTTAAAATAAAATTTATCCTTTTATAGATTCAAGTTAGAACTATAACTTATTTCAAACAAAATAATTTTATTAGTAAATTTTACCATTAAACGTAAATTAATTTTAATAAACATAATATTTTTGTAGTTGCAGTTTAGAAGTAAAAAAATTATAGAACACTTTCTTAAAGTTGTCGTCCCCCAAAATACCTACTATATTTATTGTAAAAAATGACATACTTTCTTATTTTATTTATATTGTGTGTTTAAACGCAATTGTTAAATAAGAAATTCATATGTATGCCATTCCATGATGGAATATATTACAATAATATCATACATATGTTTTAATAAGCTTCAATAGCAAAGTAAAAAATCTAAAATTAAACATTTATATCGTTAGTATATCCAAGTACAAAATTATTCAAAAAGTTATTTAACTATCACATATTGTGTGATTGTGCTTATGATAATTTAATAAAATATAAAAAAGTTTGGTTAAAACATGCATGGCACATACCAAAAGTATATTTGTATGATGATCAACAAAGTCTATTAGAATTGGTATCGAAATGTTTGTGCTCTTTAATCATAAAGCAATTTTATTTTTTATCGGAGAAGATAATAAATAATTGATGAGAAGTTGTCACCAATTTGGAAAATAAAAAAACATCAATTAAATTAGAATTTAAGCAATTCAAATTACAAATTAAAAAGAAATAAATAAAAGACGACAGTTTTTGTATATTTTTAATATTTTTTGTAATTTTTTTGGTGGATTATATAATTGAAAACTGCTACAGTAATTTTTATTTTATATTAATTTTAAATTTTGAAAATATTCCTTAAAATTCTCTACCATTATTCCTAAAAATTCTCCATCGACTAACATGGTGCATTTATTTTTTAAAATTCTTAAATTAATAATTATTTATATATGTGTACATACATAATCATGCATATTATATACTCTCACTCCCCCTCCGCATTCTACATTATATCAACAAATTGAGAATCTTCACAATTAAGATTACTAATTTATAATTTTATAGAAAGAAATATATGCAAATTTGTAACAAAGACTAACGCGAAAAAAGATAAAAAGAAATATCAATTAAACTATAATTGTTGTTCATTACTTGAATGGACACTTATTTATATAATATAATAAATAATAAAGGGAATATGTAATTTTGCAACAAAAACATATTACAACAAATAGTTGTTCATTACTTGAATGGATATATATATATATATATATATAACCTTAGTAACTATATAAAGGTAATCAACTTATATATGCATGGTTGCAATAAAAACATATGTTTAAAAAATTGAGAAGAAAGTAATAATAAATTATAATAGGTAACTGTAGTTGTAGAATACTTGAATTAACATAAATAAAAATCAACTAACACTTGTACCTATCAACATTTGTATCTATCAGTATTTTGTCAGTTTTTTTTAATTAATATGTTTATTTTTTGAGAGAATCTATAAATCTATAAAATATAATAATATATAACTATCAGTTTTTTAACCATAAAACATTGAAACACACTGTAAGGGTGAGAACTCCATTCATGTGGAAGTTTATTCTTTATCATCCAAAGACTTCAATACATCTTGTGTATGCTTTACTTGCTTCTGAGTTCTAATTTTGTTTTTGATTTGATGAATTGATTTTGTGTTACCTGCAACACAAATAAAAATAAACAAAAAATTTAAATGATGAATATATAATAAATTCAAGAAGATGAAATTTTTACTCCCTAACTTTTTTTTATCTCATTTCATTTTTGTGCCCTCTTATATTTTGTGAGAATGTAATATATGTTTTATATCTAGTACAACTATTGGATAATTTATGAAAGTGATTATGCAATAAGGAAAATGAGTAATGGAAAAGTAAATAACTACAAATTCTAAAAGACAATACCTATAATGCTTGGACAGAGGTTGCTTTGAACTCTTATGTAACACTCTTACCTTCATCTAGTATAGCAATTTGACAATATATCTTTTCGAATAAATAATCCATATTAAAGAATCAAATCATAATCATAAACTGAGCAAAAATAGTCACTAAACGCCTGTTAAATTATGACAATAAATATAGAGATTTTCTCAAATTTCTTCACTGTCTTGGTGAAGTAAGGAGCATAAAGATACTACGTTGACAATGTTTTCTCTCTGTCTTTATTTACTAATCAAAGAACTTTTCGTTAATTGGATACTTAAAAGCCAAAGAAGAAGATTTTTAAATGGGAATTAGTGGTTTGCTATAGTTAAGATTTGAATTTTAATTGAAATATAACTGTATATGGGTTTGCAAGTTAGTGGGGGCAATGAGAGATAACAACGTGCGGTTTTTCTTTCTTCTTTTAAATTTCAACTTTTTAATTTAATTAATAACTTCCAAATAAAGAAAGTAATAATTTGCATTTTTTTTAAAAATAAATCAGATTTTAAAAAGGAAAACATACGTTACTTTGTATATCTTTCTATTTATTAGTTTATATTTTCAATTTTTGATGATTAATGTTTTTTTAAGTGATTGCAAATTTTTATTTTTATTTTTATTTTTAGATTCTTAGATTTTAAATTAATTCTTTTTTTGTGGTGAGTTCTTTTTACAGATTTTCTATTAATTTTTAAAATGAATGAAAAATAAACTACCCCATTTCTACAACTAACTATTAATTGACCGTTTTAACTTCTTCTTTTTTACAATAAGTTTTTTAATTTTTTTAATGGCAATTATTGTTTTTTTAAAATCAGTTTTTTGATTGATTTTTTAATAAATAATTATTATTTTTTGTGGTGTTGACACGTGGCACTTTTTCTTCTCCTTTTATATATAGATAGATTATATAAACAGATAGATATGATATTGAAAGAATTATTGTGTAAATCATATCTCGTGGATTGTGATTAATGGCTGGAAGTTGGGGCAATGAATTGTATTAGCATCTTTGGCTATTAAGTTGGGGAAAAAAAAGATTAGATTGGAATTGGAATTATGGTTACAGCTTGTATACCTTTGACATAATTTAGTGGTTTCATTGGGAGAGGATGACTTTAGATGGCTTAGATGTGGTATGCTACGAATTGGAGTAGATTACATAGATCAATTCACGTAAATTTGGCTCTGGTTTTGGACCTTTCTTATAGTTATTATATTGTGATTCAAGTTTTGATATATTGAGTTATACAATTAAATATTAGGTATATTATATTATATGAATAACATTAGATTGGTGATATTGGAGAAAATTGAACGAGTTGTCATGTTAATTGACATCAAGATTTAAGAACTTGATTATAATTTTGAGTGAGTTTTTGGGTCTAGGCTAGACCTATAGTAATATGAGTATTGTTACTTTTGAAAACTTATTGTGATTATTTATTTGAATAGATCGAATTGATTTAGAAGTTCAACGAAAGGGGAAGGTTCAAGTCCCGGAGTGATTGTTCGACTATTTTAGGCAAGTGGATTTCTAAACCCTTGTTAAGTGTATCGAATTCGTGTATTTCCTTATTATATGTGTTTGGGGGTAATGAGACTTGGTGATGGGTTAACTTGTCCACATTGATTAATTCTAATGATGAAAAAAGGTATAAAAGGCAATGTGATTAATTGTTTGTAGGTGATATGTTGAGAATGGTTCGTACCAATGGTGTGACGGGCATTGGTAAGAGCACCGGTGTTATAAAGGAAAAGTTTATTACTATAGAATGTGGATTGTAATCCGAGAATGCCAAAGCATATGGGCATTAGCTGATATATTATTGACTTGATTTATTATGTGTGATTGTGTTGAACCCGTATACTTGTGATAGCTGAGGTGATTACATATCATATTGATATTTGATTGAGATGCATCATCCCTTTTATTGAAATCATATTGTGCACATGCATTGAGATGAGATTGAGTAAAAGTTGGGCACGTGGAGATCGTCTGTGCTGGGGATGGTGAGATGGTAAAATTATAATTTGGGCACGTGGAGATCGTTCGTGCAAAAGTTGTTTGATTTATGATAGTGCGTTGAGATCGTCCGCATCGGTATATGGACCTCGCGAGTTCCCCATGGGTCATGAACTCTCGATGTATTTCCGAGGAGTATCATGTATATACGGAACCGAGAGAGTACTTGGTGTTCTGAGGCATATCATTTCATGGTGTCATACTGCATTGCATCCCATGACATCCTTCATTCTTGATGATTATGTGTTTTATTGGTGGTTGGAAAGTACTGGATATTTGATTACCTCTATTTGATGAACTTGATCTTGTGTGTAATGTAAAGGCCCTCGACTGGCGGGGCTGTTGTAATGTAAAAGCATGTATCCGGCTTGGAAACACAACTTAAGCTTGAAAAGAATCTGAAAGGAACTGAATAACTTACCTGGCT
>NW_006239228.1:414841-420699 GCF_000226075.1 Solanum tuberosum
GTTGGGGTGTAAGGAGTACTCGTATTCTATCCACTTAGTTTGTGTTTAGAGGTTTACTTGCTGAGTACCGTGTGGTTTGGTACTCACCCCTTGCTTCTACAAAAAAAATTGTAGGTTACGAGCCTGGATTTTGTGATACTTTCCATTCTCTTATTTTCCGAGGCTTCTTGGAGATTTGTGAGGTAGTTGTTTGTAATCTCAACAGACCTTCTTACTCCTATTTATGATCTCGTTCTATTCTAGAAACAAGGTCATTTGAGACTTGTGTTTTCTTTTGAATCAATTGTAATACTTTAGAGGCTTGTACATGTGACAATCAGATTTTGGGGATATTTTTGAGTTGATTATGAAATTTCCGCATTTTATTGTAATGGTTGAGTTTTAGACTGACTTGTCTTGGTGGGATAAGACGAATGCCATCACGTCCATTGTTGGATCGTGACAATAGTAAAAAAAATCCAAATCCAAGATCTTATGAATTTTGGCTAAGGAATAGTGGATGAGATCTGGTATATGCACATGCAAAGGGTATAAGAATATTATCCAACATAAAAGCATAAATTAGAGTTATATTAAAAAACTTAAACTATTGTTTGGCACAAAAAATACATAATGTCATTCTAGAAACTGAGCCACTCAACCTAAAGAACATTTTGCAAGAAGTGTGAAAAATACCTTAAAAATAGCTGAGAAAGCGAAGAAAATCAGAGATTATGTTGAACCCTGGAGTTCAAATTCATCATTTTCTCAAAGAAGGTGATCAACTAGATAAATACCTTGTAAACACAACTAAAGAATAAGAGGGACACCATCAATATTATCATACATTTCAAGACCTACCAATTAATTGTCATTGATAAAAAAAAAATTGAACATAGTACGTCAAGGCCCAAATACCATCAGTCAGGATAAGAACATGCACAATCAAGCATTAATAAATATGTGAATTGAAGGATCACATAATTAGAGGTTGCAGTAAGCTAAGGAGAGTTCACAACAAATATATTCATAGGAAGACAGAGAAAAGAAAGCACAAAACAAACATATTCACATAAAATTATGTCTCATTTTATTTTAGGTAATACAATTATGTACGCTTTAGGTATATTAACGGAGAAGAACAACCTTTATTTTATTTTGCATAATTTAGGAGTAAATGAAAATTTATAGTCTTAATTATTCATAATATTAATTATATTGCTATAAAACCACTGAAACTTAAAGTCTTAAACATATTACTCTCTTCCTTTGTCTATTTTGAACTTTGTACGCTTCTTAAGAAATACTTATTAATGATAGTATTTTATTATAATACTCATATTAATTAATGTATAGTCTTAGATCTTAAAAAATGATTTGAAGAATAAGTAATTAATTAATATTGAGGGTAAAAATATTTAAAAAAATAATTATATTTTCTTAATATATTAAAATGACCAATAAAATAAAATTTTATTTGAGATTTTGGCAATTTTCCTGCTTGTATGTTTCCATAATTAAAAGTCACACATGATGTAATGAAAGTGAGTCCTCAAAAGTTTTGGGAAGAGAAAGAGCCAAAAGAGGGAAATATGGAGTATTAATGAGTGAAAAAGAGAAAACTAAGATATCTAGTGTTTGTTTGCATGCAAGTTACTGATAGGTTGGAAGCAAGATAAAAATAAGGTCCATTACTTTCTTTTTTTTTCCCTTCAATTATTATTACTAAGTCTGTTTCTGTCAATCACATGGGACTTGGTAATTTTGTCTCCACTGCAACTATATATTGTATTATTTACTATATTAATTAATAATGAAAATGATGATACTATAGGACTATTTAGCTATCATATTCTCAGCGTAAAACATGCATCTTGTTTGTGTCAGATTTTATATCAATGTTATCATAAGGTACGTATCATTTATATGACGTGCCCACTCCAAATTTCATTCATTTTTCACTCAAAAATATTTATGTTTGATCATTATTCTGTCTCTATACTTTGATTTTTGCACTTAACTTTGATCTTGCATATTCACCTGCAGTTTGTCGATTCTATTATTTCACATTTTTTGTCCTGCTGCAATCAATAACTATTTTTGTGGTTTTCCTTGAAAGGATTTAATTTTTACATTTATAACTATTCCTTCTAGTACATATTAAAAGTGTATTGTTATTCATGAGGATTGTGGTAGAGTGGTAATTATTTTTTCATTCTTAATCAGAAGTTATGGGTTCGAGTTCTCCTATATACGGAGTCGTTTTTATAGGGAGCGTTTTACCCTTGATGTGGGACTTTTCAAAGCAAATTCGAATTTAGTCGGACTCCAATGCAGATATTGAAGTTCATTTCTAATCATATAGCTCCTAGAATGTTCATACATCCATCTCATATCCTAATTATTTCCACAACTTGCTTCTCCTAAAAGTGAAAGTTCTTGACTCGCCAACACTCGCCTCATATTAATCTAATTACTATTTTATTGAACTTACTTTAATGTTTTGATTGCACATTCTTGTAACATGAAATTTTAGATGTGAACCTTCATTTATTCACTCCACACTAATATGAAAATTGTCGTATACAACAAATGGGATACATTGGCACATGTTATAAGATGTACCATTGATTCATACTTTTGACTATGTGGAGGCAGATTCATCTTTCCCACCTCAAATTTACTTAAGTCGTTTGGCATAGGGTGTATAAAATTAAATAGTGTTAATTAAAGTGTATCACTTCTATGTTAGCCTTGTCGGTGTGAGCTAAAGTTTAACTAAGTTTAGGCAAGTCCCGATAAAATGGAGGAAACCCTAGCGTTGAGTCTTAGCAAATCTCATGTGGTGGGACAAATCTTAGCGAGGATGATGAGTCCATAAGAGAGGGTGTATGTGACACCCAAACTTAAGATAAGAAGTCCCATATCGGCAAAAAAAAAAACATAAAAGATGTTGTATATATAAGTAAGCAGTGGCGTACGCAGAATTTTTCGTAAGCAGTGTCACCTTTTAAAATGAAAAAGTGAATAAACAATATAACATTATATTAATATATATATATATATATATATATATACCTTTTTATAAAAAAAATTAATAACTTTCGATAATTTCCTTTTTTTAATAAAATGTATTCAAAATAATACCATGTGAGAAAGAAGGCAAATGAAAAGAACATAAAAAATGAGGCCAGACAGGTTTGAACCCGCGACCTCACTTGCGAATTTCAAGCCAAAAACCAGTTAGGCTGCGGACAACTTTGATTGAAGATGAGTCACATTTATAATATATAACTATATATATCTGTTTTTTCCCTTCTCACACTGTACATATTTCGTAAAATTTACTGACGAAACAGTGTCACGTGACACCCCATAGTCCTTGATAAATCCTCCCCTGTAAGTAAGAAGGTTTTACGCACTAGTAACACATTTTAAAATCATGCGGACCCAAAATGAACAATAACACTAGTAGGTTATACCATTACATCGAATGAAGAAGAAGTGAGCAATTTTGATCGACTTTAGGATTTGTATTTGAGAATACAACTATGATGTTTGAATATTCAAAACTTAACATTGAACTTGTAAGATTTTTAGAATCCCATTGATTACGGAAGATTGAGTTATCACATGAGCATGATTTATGCTAAATTTTCTTTTTTAAAAGATCCTATAACGCACTTCACGCACATTATAAAGGGTTGTATTTGCATTTCAAGTCAATTTTTGCTAATAAATATATATGATTCATATGATAACAAGTTATAATATAGCTACAAATTATAATTAGTATAAGTTACATAAGGAGCTAAATTACATTGTATCCCTATTCTTTTTTAATTTACAAAAATTCCTCAAAATCAGTGTTATCTGGATACATTGCAAACAAGTCAGATACATTAAATTTGATATATTAAAACAAATTTAGTTACACTTTTAAAGGAAAGAGAATATTAAAATACAGTTACACTTTTTAAGGAAAGAGAATATACAATTGAATGTGAGTTCTCAAAATCACGCTAATCTAATTGGTTTTTTTTTTAAGATAAACAACAGAAAGTTTCAAACAATTTCAATGAATATGAAAAAAATAATCATTAACTAATTAAACCAACATCACAAATAGTAAAAAGAAACCCCCAAAAAAATGAAATCAACAATAGAGAGAGTTACTAGCAGGGAAGCATTTTTTTCTGTTCAGTGGTGATTTTGGAGTTGAATCGGAGGTCGTTTGTGGTGGCTTTTGGTGATTTTGTTTGGCAAAGAAATCACCCCTAAAATCTTATCTACCAATCTAGTTGATTTCAATCTCTCCCAAATCTTAACAGATTCAATCAAATCAAAATTCAATTTTTCTTTTCTCAATTCTCTTCCAAATCCGCTCAGCTTCAATTCAAAATTCAAATTTTCTTCTCTCAATGTTATTCCAAATCCTTCTAGATTCAAACAATTCAAGTTTTCTTCTTTCAATTCTCACCCAAATTGTAATAGATTGAAAAAATTCGAAAACAATAGCTGATACATGATGAATACATTCAGAAATCTGGAAAAGCAAGGTGAGTTATGAACGATACATAAGTGATGGATTTTAAATTTCTTCTCGAGTTCATCGAAAATCCTTTCAATTTTGTTAACAAGATATTGCTGCATCTTTCAGGTTTTTTCTATAACAACTATTATTCACCGTGTCGTCACTGAAAAAAGATCTATACATCCTATGTCCTAATCAAAGCCAAAGGCTGAGTCAAAGTCGATTATACCGAAACTATTTTCGAGATAGATAGATTTATTAATATATTACTATTTATGTATCTTGTTTAAATTGATAAGTGTTGTATTTCTACTAGCTACATTAAATAAGAAATTATTGTCCATAAGATGTTAGGTTTGAGATCAATACATTATTGTTTGGTAATTGTTATGTATCATATATATTTAGTATAACTTCGAATTTACGTATCATGCTTAAAAAATTAGTGCATATTATTTATGTAACTTATTTTGTTTGAGAGCAGAATCCATATGTATCAGAAATTTGTAGATGAAAAGGTTGATACATGATAAATGATACATTTGGTAGAGTTTTTGTATCAAGTATCAATACTAATTAAGGTTATATATCAAAATTAATATTTGAACACGATACATTGTGCATGACAGAATTGCAATGCATCATAATGTTAAAACGAAGACAGTATACATTAGTTTAAGAAACAAACTCAACTAGATACATTAAAAATCTAAACCTATATGTATCAGAAAAGATAAACAGCCAAAAAATAAAAATAAAAAAAGGCAACAATCTAATCAACGGAAAGCAACGAAGATGTATCCTTCTCAGACTAATTGGGTAAGCCCAATACTGAAAGATCGAACCAATTAATGGAATGAAGTGTATCAAGACCGCCATTAAAAATTCCTGAAACCATTCCAAATGCACTCTAAGATGAACTATCTGCATTAGCAACATTTTTCACCCCTCTTCTAGTAAAGAGACCGGGAGTAACAAATTCAATAATCTTTGAAGATGAAAAAAACTAAAAAAAAAATTTAAAAGAAATTGAAAATTGAAGTGATGGAAATAAATCTACCTCTTGAATAACTTGAAATCATTAATTGGAAAGAAAAAAAGATTTGAAATTCAAAAATGGATTAATATAGGTAACAGTGGAGAGATTTGTGGCTTGAAAAAAGGAAAGAAAATCATGGGTATGAAATTCAAATTAATGTATCCAAAAAAAGGGATGATGGAAGCAAAAGAGGGGATTTTTGATATTTTTTGAAATGATAGGAAAAATATGATAATAAATGATGTGTAGTTAGGTAATTTTTCTAGGAAAAATTACCTAACTACACATCATTTATTATCATATTTT
>NW_006239228.1:420722-422487 GCF_000226075.1 Solanum tuberosum
AACTATTTTAAAAATATCAAAAATCCCTTCTTTTGCTCCCATCATCCTCTTTTCCGGATACATTAATATGAAATCTCATACCCATGTTTTTCCTTCCTTTTTTCACACCACAAATCTCTCCACAGTTACTTCTATTAATTTATTTTTGAATTTCAAATATTTTATCTTTCCAATTAATGAATGTTGATCTAAGAAATATTATCTCATTTTTTAGGTCAGTAAATCAATTTTATGCCAAATATGACCGCCTTCAAATAGATTTCCCAAATTTGGATCAACGATTCAATTACTTACCTTATAAATTTACTATAGTATAATACTATGAATTTGTCTCTTTTGTTGTGATGTGTCATCGGACTGACCATATTTCATTATGGTAAGCAAATCAATATCTGCAAAATATCTCAATAATTAGCCTATTCAAATAAAACTTTGATTTGAAAAAGATCTACTCTAATCGTAATCCATAAATAATAAGTTGACTACATAGATATGAACCAAACAACTTATGGGCAACAATTGCATGTTTAATGTATCCCGTAACAATACAATACTTATCAATTTAAACGAGATACATAAATAGTAATGTATCATGCACTATTTTTTTAGATATGATACGTAAATTCGGATTTATACTAAATGTATCAATTACATAGCAACTACCACACGGTAATGTATCAATTTCAAATCTAACATCTTATGGGCAACAATTACTTATTTAATGTATCTAGCGTAAATACAATACTTATCAATTTAAATGAGATACATAAATAGTAATGTATCATGCACTAACTTTTTAGATAGGATACGTAAATTCGAATTTATACTAAATGTATCAATTACATAGCAACTACCACACGGTAATGTATCGATCTTAAATCTAACATTTTATGAGCAACAATTATTTATTTAATGTATCTACTATAAATACAATACTTATCAATTTAAACAAGATACATAAATAGTAAAATGCTAAGTAGCGAAGACATTCATGATGTATCTTCTCAAAAATTTCGACATCTACAATAAACTAGGAAAAGAATTTTGAATCTCAAAATCTTCAATAATTTGAATCAAAATTGAAAGGATCTTCGATGAACTGGAGAACAAAGAATCTTGAATCTCAATTTTTTTGACAATCTTGAATCAAAATTGAAAGTCTCTTCGATGAACTTGAAGATTCAAAAGGAAATCGCATGTCCAACAACAATTTCATCACTTTTGTATCATTCATAACTCACCTCGCTTACCCAATATTTCGACAAAAGTTTTTGAATCAATCAATTTGAAAGGTTTCTTCGTTGAACGGGAGGAGCAATTTGAAATTTTGAAATTCTTCATTCTGTTAGAATTTTCCTCTGTATGATTGAGAGTAAGAAGAAACGTAAGCGTAATTTATGAGATTTAATTAATTTTTAGATTTTATTCTCTTTTTAGCGCAACAGAAAGATTCTTCTTATATTAGAATTAATGTATTCGGATGGTGACTTATGTATCCGGAAGGTACAAATTTTAAGGGATTATTGTAATTCGAAAAAGAGTAGGGATAAGGGGTGTGTTTGGTATGAAGGAAAATGTTTTCCTGGAAAACAAGTTGATTTTTGACTTATTTTCTCATGTTTGGTTGGTAAGTAGAAAATATTTTCCGGATAAAAATTTTAGTGTTTGATTTATGAATTTTGAAAAATATCTTTTATATTTACTAGAGAGGAAAATAATTTTTGAAAATGAAAATATTTTTAAAAAACAAACTTAAATTTATTTT
>NW_006239228.1:423286-454797 GCF_000226075.1 Solanum tuberosum
TGAGGTAAAAGAATTGAATTAAAAATTTTTTTTTGGGGAGGAGGGGTGGTTGGGGGGCTGGTTTGAAGGTAGGGACAAAATAAATTGATTTTTTCAACAAAAAAGTAATTGTAATTTGAAGTTGAAAGAGAATTTTGAAAAATGTTTTCCTTAAGTTTTGAAGGGAAGTCATTTTCCTTAAATTTGAGGAAAATGAGTTGATTTGGAAAACATTTTCCAAAACATTTAACTCAACCAAACATGAGAAAATTGGAAAACATTTTCCGAAAAATATTTTCCTTCATACCAACCACACCCAAAATGTAATTTACTCTTTACACTATGAAATTTGTGTAAGTTATACTTTAATTATTACTTAAATTTTTCTCTTCATTAATGGCAATTGAATTCAGGCCCATTGGCCCATTTATGAGTCTTGCTGTCCTAGGTTGAGATTTTGGAGGGCAGTAGCAATTTTATGGAAAGGAATTTGTCTTTCACTCTTAAGCTTAAAATGAGGAAAGATGGACCACTTTCACTATAGTACCAAAGAGTCAAAGTGCGTTCATCCACACAGTCTACATTTATCACAATGATTGATAAATCATAGTAGAAACTAGTAACTACTCCCTTGTCCCAATTTTCTTTTAATCCGTTAAAACAAAGAATTATACGTTTTTATATCAATTTATAATTACATATATATCTATCATTTATTTAGATCAGAAATTACAAAAAGGTTGTCTTTTTTCCTTAAACTTTATATCAAGTCAAACTAACTCATATAATTTAGGACAGAGAAAATAATAAGTTTAGTGTCCCGAAAAGAATTTGACACAATTAATATTTTAGAAATTATATACTACTTATTGCGTTTCATTCCGTTTATATGATCCTATATCTTCTTTAATTTGTTATAAAGAAAAAGGGAAAAGGGTCTGATATACCCTCTCAACTTTGTCAGTTAGAGCTAATATACCTCTCGTTACAAAAGTGATTTACATATACTTCTATCGCTACAAAATGACTCACATATACCCCTTCGTTATAAAAGTGGCTCACATATACCCCTATCGTTACAAAAATAAAAAAATAATTTTAATTTTTTTTTTAAAAAATCGTGTATTTGATCTTTTCACACCTAAATTATCTGTTGACTTCTTTGATTATTATTATTTGAGTTTTTTGTTCTTATTTTATTTTTTCTTTTATTATTTAGTAATAAAAATAAGAGAAATAAAAAGAAAGAAGTGTGAATGGAAAAAGATTAAAAAGTTAAAAAATTAAAACTATTTTTTTGCGGCAATATTGTAATTTAGTGTTTATATCTATAAAAATAATTTGGGGGATCTATAATAAATTTTACAAGAAAATAAGTGAAAAATAAATAAATTTGATCATCAAAATAATAAATTCAAATTAGTTGATGAATAAAAATAGTCACGGAGAAAAAATGTGTGAGAAGGATCAAATACACTCCTACATAGATTATCTTTTTCTTCAATAAAAAAATAATTTAAAATTATCTTTTTCACTTCCGTTAGTGGAAAAGGATATATGTGAATCATTTGTGTAACTAGTAAAGGTATATATGAGTTATTTTCATAATAAAAGGTATATTAGCTCTAAATAATAAAATTGAGGGGTATATCAAATCCTTTTCCCAAAAAAAAAAAAAAAACTTTTCAAATTTGAGAAGAAGAAATATAGTTTATTACTTTAGAGGATAAATAGAAATTTTTGTAGGCAAAAGCCCAAAACTATTATAAGGAGAATATAGACTTTTTTGGTTTTTATGGGTATTTTCTTCCCACACGTTGCTGTCCAAATAACATTAGCCTTAAAATTCAGAGGTCAGAAAAAGCGAAAAAAGTTGAGTGGATTGTGGATCTTGTCTTCCCAAATTTAATTTAGGCCCATTGGCCCATTTATGACTCACTAGCTTCCCATTTTAAAGCCAACTGCCATTTTTATTTTATTTTTAAAAAAAAGGAATTTGTCTTTCACTCTTAGGACTAGTTTGGTACCAATAACAATGAATAACTAATTTCAAGATTAATTTTTGAATAAATATAATATATAGTTGTAATAAATTATTAAATAATTTATTTTGGATTAATTATTTCAGAATTTAACATTATTTTTATTTTATCTTAAAGGTGGAATAACAATTCTAAAATAACTAATTCCAAAATAATTAATTTTAGAATAACTTGTTTTCCAATCAAACCAGACCTTTCACTGGTACCAAAGAGTCAAAGTGGGATCATCCAAACCGTCTACATAGATCACAATGATTCATAAAAGGTAACTTACAGAAATTTCACTAGTTTAGTATTTAATTACCTTCTTTTCATTAATAATGACGAAACTTATCAAAATTTGGACTTACGATACATGTATCTAGGATATACGGGATCAAAATTGTGTATAATTTGTTTTAGATACATTGTATCCAAGTGAATTTGCATGTATCTGACTCTCTCATTCACTTCTCTCCTATCTCGCTTGCGACTCTCCAGATCTCTTGCTCATTGCTCTCCTTATGTGTCTGGGAATCCCAGATACATGTATCTAGTGTAATTCACATATATCTCAAATACATAAACTATCTCACTCGCTTCCTTCCTATCTCGTGCCTCTCTCCCTATTTTAATGTATTTAATAGCATAAATATACATATCTAGATGTATCTACTTAAAATCTTGCATGAAATTAATATAATATTTTATTACATTTAAAAGGTAATGATGCCAATCAAATCGAGACAAAATGAAGTAAATAGGTGACCTTTCACAGGCACCCCAAAATAAAGAGTCTAAAGGCTCATTAATTGGGTGTGCTATTAGGTTTGGGTCCATTCATTTATACAATTATTATTATGCCTAAGTAAAATTATTAAAAAGAAGAAAAATCCAACCAATATATTGAGAAACCAATTTCATTCTTTATCTATTGAAATGAGAAACTTAATTCAGTCTTTTTCATATTGCCAATTATTCCCCTGATTTCAAAGTCTTCATCTGAATTTGGTCCTTCATCTACGAATTGTAACATAAATCCTTACGAATCGTCAAGATTTTTCGCCATAAATGTTTGAAAAATTCAGGTGATACGTCAGAATTTGTGGCAAAATCTTAGCAATTATCATAACAATATTGGCAAACTTTTAAGCAATATGTTAGGGTGATAACTAAAATTTAATTAGAAATTTTGATGATCACCCTAACTTATTGTTAGATTTTGTTCTCGATTCTAGCAAAGAATTATCTTTTGCATAATTTTTTTGTAAAGAGGTTAAAATTTAAACTGTGGCACCAAAAAATTCTTAGTTTCCATATCTCCCAAATAAAAATGGTAATTTTACACAAGTCTCGTAGTGTTGAGAGCTAATTACATCTTATCCCTATTTTTTTCCAAATTACAAAAATTCCTTAAAATTTAAGAATTTCGAATACATCACTCAACGACCCGATATATGCATTCTGGTTTCGGATACATTATTCAACATCCCGATATATTGCGTCCCGATTTAAGATATATCATTCAATGTCCCGCTACATCGTGTCCTGATACATTGCCTTTGTTGATACAACACACACTTGGCCTGATACATCACTCAACGTCCGATACATCACGTTCTGATACATTACCTTTGTTGAAACAAGACACACTTGTCCTGATACATCACGTAAGACTGATGTATCCGAATATAGGAGAGAGAAGGAATTTTTATAAATTTTTTCAAAGGGTAGAATTTTTTTTAAAAATATGATAAAAATAAGTTGTGTATTTAGCTAATTTTTTGAGAAAGGAACACTAAATGAGCCTGTAATTTCCAGGATTTCTTGTTCATTTGTTTAATTTTCAATGTTAAAATCAAGAGTCTATTTGAATTATAGACTTACAATAATTTATACACAAAATTCTAATTTATAATTTATTTTTGTTATTTTAGCGTAAAAATAAGTTATTTATTTATTTTCGTCAATCGTTTTAAAAATAGTTTATAGTTATTTTAGCTTAAATATTTTTGAAAATAAGTCAATCCAAACATACTAAAAGGTAAAATTGATCAAAAGGAAAGCTGCATGGTGACAAGTGAAGCCTTTCTTTCCATGTACCTGGATTTGATAATTTAGAAGAATGGGATGGTCCATCTCCATCACCTTTTGTATTGTGTTTTCACAAACCCTAATATTGGGATGTCATATCCTGTCACTCACATGGGGCTTATTTCTTATGTCTTTTGCGCGCTTGCAAAAATCATCCATCCTCCCCACACTATGGACTTATATGTTATATAATAGCGAAGTCAGAAATTCAGGTAAGAGAGATTCAAATAAATAAATAAATTAGATCGTTATATTTAAGATTGAAAGTTTAAACTTATGACCTCAGACAAATTAACTTAAAGCTCCTCATTCTATTTTTAATGAGATGATTAATTTGAAACTAGGGTATATACACATGAATGATTCTATAAACCACAAGTTTAAAAATCTTACGTTCTATCTTAAACTTTTCTGCGCCACGAGTCAGATTATCACGTGAAAAGGGTGTAATTTCTTGGTGTATTTGTACGTATGACATGACAAATATAAACTATTTTTTAATTATTTATTCATGTTTTAGGTCAACAAAATGTACCCAAATAATGCTAGCTCATGTGTACCCTACACCCCCGCGCAAACACCCACTTCTGGAATTCCCTAAAGTATATACTGCGTCTATATATTGAAAACGCCCAAATGGTGTGTGGATTTTCTTGGCTTTACCAATTATGGTCCATCCATCAAATCATAAACTTAATTTGTGGTGTTCATTGTATTGAGCCAAAAATTAAAAAGGGGTACCACAAATATCAATTTTGTTTGGAAGTTGAGGCCTCAAGGGGGATCTTATGACATTACCCTTAATATTTCTAAAAGATAATGGGCCTTCCACTAGTTTATAACATAAAATGGGGCACATTGGCACATGTTAAATTATAATTGTCGAACTCATGAACATCTTCTCATGACACTTCCATTATACGATAACATTGAGAACAGAAAATGGCCTCATATATTTTTAGAGTAAATTTTAGGTTTAACAAACATAAAAATTATGTTATAGCTATAATTTGTATAATTGCGCTTCATGGCAAATTTTATGTTTGCTATGGAGCATCATATTTGTATAAATCGCAGGCATGCATTTCGTTTGTATAAAAGCGCAGCGATTGTATATGTATATCAGTTAGATAATTGTATATATGTAACTACTATGTATATGTATCAATGATTGTATTTGTATATCTGCATAAAATTTGAATTTGTATACAATTGAATTGAAATAAAACATTTGTATATCAACTCTCTCTCTCTCTTTATACAACACAAATTATACATTGTAATTTGTGTTTGTATAAAGCGAGAAAGAGAGAAAGGCAAAAGAGAACTGGTAGGGGAAGATTTGTATTTGTATAATTATAAGTGTATAGGACGAAAATATATGTATTTGTATTTGTATATACAGTTTTCTCTCGCATTATATAAACACAAACGCAATTTATATGTTTGTGTTTGTATAAAAGTGAGAGAGGTGAAGGAGAGTGGCGAGCAAGATTTCTAGGGAGAGAGGTGAATGGCAACTGTTTGTTACAAATTAGAATTGAATGAAATTGTGGTTATAGAATTTAATTTGAATTAATAGTTGGCCATTTTATACAATTTTTCATATTTTTTAACTATAAAAAATAGTTTGAATATATCTCTCGTTATATTTTCATGCCAAATATATTTATCTCATTATATTATATATATATATATATATATATATATATTATATTTTTATGCTAATTTATCCTTTGTTTTTTAAAAGACAGACACGTGACAAACTTAGAAATAAATAACATTATCTCCAATTTTAAATATCTGATTTACTTCACAAACTCACCCATTTAACCATCCTTGTCCAAAGTGAATTAGGTATTTAAAATTAGGGATGGATTGTTTGTTTCTAACCTCGTCATGGGTAAAAATAAGAATAAAGCAACATAGTGCAAGAAGTATATATATTTAAACGATTTCTTATAAAATACAGGATATATTTAACACTTTTCCATATTAAAAGTTAGAACGTTACTTTGATAATGTGCAAGGGGTCTAGTTCATCTGTCCAGCTTATATTCACCAATTATTATAAATGAGTCGAGTCTATTGCATAGGGCTTACCTAGTGCAGTTTACATCCATGTGTGGTTTGCAGGCTATTACACAGTGGGAGATTTACTCAGTGCGCACAAAGTGCTCACCATATAGTGCTCACTCAAAAGGCAGAGGCTGTGACAGAGGTTATAGCGGCTACGCGCGTTATCCTGAAATTCAATTATTATTTTTATAGATCTATGGAATGTTTTAGTTTTACCACTAATTAGTAAATGCCAAAAGTAATTCTTGAAATCAATTTCATTTCTTTCCTATACTATACTAGAATAAAACGTAAAAGTATCAGTTAGGGGTGTCTATGATCGGGTTGGTTCGGGTTTTTCAAAAATTAAACCAAACTATTTGTGTCGAATTTTTAAATCTATAAACCAAACTAAACCAATAAAGCTCGGGTATTTCAACCTCGGATTTTTTCGGATTTTTTTGGGTTTTTCCGCTAAAGTATTCATACAAACATATAATTTACTTGTACTTCAAATATTTCTTCAGTCCTACCAAAATACAAATATCTAAAGGTGTTTCTTAAGAATACAACACAAACAATGATATGATTAATGACACTAAAAATATCCAAAAATAATAATAATAATGAAAATCGCATAAAATAAATATTGCAAATTAACAAGTCATAATGAAAATGATCATAATTTAAAAGTACTAAATCATACTAAAATAAGTTTAATAAGTATTAGTTACATGACTAAATATTAAAGGAAATTAAAATTAGATTATGTACTTTAATTGTCTAAATCAATGTAAAACCAAAGAACAAATATTCAATATTATTGTCATTCTTAGTGTTAAATTGATTTTCTTTTTGCATTAGTATTAATTTGATTTTGATTTAAGTTTTATTATAATTACAAACATTTATATATATGGACTATAATCTTTATGGAACCATTCAAAATTCTAAGTTTCAAACTTGAAATAATATATTAAAAGATAAAAACTATGAAAAAGTATAAGAAATATTTAAAAATTATATCAAAGTAAATATTTTTATGTATAAAATAAAATTTTAAAATTATATATATAATGTCGGGTTGGTTTGGTCTCGGGTTGGTTTTTTTAGTTAAAACCAAACCAAACCAAATATAGTCGGGGGGGTTTTTCAACACCAAACCAAGTCAAACCAACCACTAGTCGGGTTTATTTTCCGGTTTGACTCGATTTGCGATTTGGTTCAATTTTCGGTTCGGTTTTGTACACCACTAGTATCAGTGTTTTGCTACCAACCTTGGGTAAGAACAAAAGTCTCATATTAATAACAGAAGGAAAAATATTATTATATATAAGGTATGTTAATATTGTTATTAATAATGTGAAAGTACATTTTTATTTACTCAAAATTATATCTTCCATATTTCCTCACGTAGTGCCGCTTTGATTCCTTTTTATCTATTGAACATGTTTTATTGATAATGAACGATTAGACTCAAACCTAACACTTTTACTTATTCTAATACTATATTAAATTGTATAATTACTTATCAAGATACATAAATTATTAAAAAGAACAAACTTTTATTTATTTTATTATATCTTCAACGGACTAGATTAGCCTAACGTACCAAATGTCATAACAAATGATGAATTGAACTAGAGAAAAATCCAAACCTACCAAGGCAGTAGCGGTGTACATGGCCGGGTTGGTTCGGATTTTTGAATTTATAAATCAAACCAAACCAATAAAACTTGGATTTTTCAACCTCGGGTTTTTTCAGATTTTTTCGGATTTTCGGGTTTTTCGGGTTTTTCCGGTAAAGTATTCATACAAACATATAATTTACTTGTATTTCAAATATTTCTTTAGTCCTACCAAAATACAACTATCTAAGGTGTTTCTTAAGAGATTAACACAAATATGATATGATTAATGACAACTAAAATATCCAACAAAAAAATTATAATGAAATAACGTAAAACAAATATTGCAAATTAATAAGTAATAATAACAATGATCATAATTTAAAAGTACTAAATCATGCTAAAATAAGTTTAATAAGTATTAGTTACATGACTAAATATTAAAGGAAATTAAAATTAGATTATGTATTTTAATTGTCTAAACCTATGTAAAACTAAAAAACAAAAATTCAATATTATTGTCATTCTTAGTGTTGAATTGATTTTCTTTTTGTATTAGTATTAATTTTGATTTTGATTTAAGTTTTATTATAATTACCAACATCGATGGACTATAATCTTTATTGGACCATTAAAGAATTCTAACTTTCAAAACATGAAATAATATATTAAAAGATAAAAACTATGAAAAAAGTATAAGAAATATTTAAAAAATTATATCAAAGTAAATATTTTTACGTATAAAATAAAATTTTAAAATTATAAATATAATGTCGGGTTGGTTTGGTCTCGGGTTGATATTTTTTAGTTGAAACCAAACCAACCCAATTATAGTCGGGTTTTTTTTTCTAATACCAAACGAAGTCAAACCAAACCACTAGTCGGGTTTTTTTTCGGTTTGACTCGATTTACAATTTGGTTCAGTTTTCGGTTCGATTTTGTACACCACGCAGTATATCGTCATCCCTTTATCATTGCAGTGTGAATTATGAGGCTGCCTGATCATAAAAAATAAAATAAAAAATGAAATGAATCCAAATAATGATATGATGAGACCACCAGCAGATAAAGTATAATATTTGGTTCGAAGCAGATATATATATCTTCAATCATATGCTATCGAAATTCAGTGATTAATTATGAATTATGATACATGATTGTTTTATTCATGAATTAGGGAAGGTAAAGTAAATCCTACGATTAAACTAGTGTATTAGTAAAAGTTCATATATACTATAAGAAAATCTATAAATACCTACGTACGTAGTTCAATTATTTTATTTAATTATGAAAATTTGTAGCAGTTTGGAAGTGCTCGTCCTTCTTAATTTTTCAACAGATTTTAATCCTTATATTCTTTTTGTTTCAATTTTTAATTTGGTTCTCCTATTTTTCTTTTTAGTCTGTTTAAAAAATATGTTTTTTTTTACTTTTTGACAATGTTTTAATTTCAATTTCCACATTACCACATAACATGTTTAAGATTATAAACCTAAAAGGTATTTAGGTACATTTGATATATATTTAATTTCAGACCATAAAATTTAAAAATTCCACTTTCTTAAACTTCATACTAAATTAAAATAAGACGATCAAAGGAGTTGGAAAAAGAATCATTTCTTATTAGGAATTTCTTAATTACTTAAATTGGAACTCGAGATCTCATCCATTATGCACACCGTGTATGTTCATCATATTTTTGTCTTCCGTCCAAGGAAATATATATTGTCAAAACACATATACACGTAGAGGTGAAATTAAGACTTAAAGTTTATGAATTTTGAATTTGTTATTAAATTCATAACTTGTCTTAGTTATCAGATTCACTACTAAATATGTATAAGTATTTAATAAATTTTCTAATAACACAAATACATAATCAAAACAAAAGTTGCTTGAGTTTATCCAAATCCACGACTTATTATTATCCTCTGATTATTTACGAGGCATGGATGTGACATTTTCCCCTCATATAAACAAAAATAATACAACACACTCTACCCTCACTTCAACACGTTTTCTGTTGTTTTTGCACCCCATGAATATATATAGTACTACAGACAGCATAGCTGTTTGATGATTTCAGAAATTTAATTATTATGGCAACCCGCTCCCCTACAAAGAGTGGGGGTGCTTGCAGAGCAGGAGGTGTCGTAGGACCATGGTTCATTTTTTGTGTACAAGAAGATATATGGCTATTTTTGCACCTCTCAAGAGCCACTTGTCAAGAGGGCTAATTAATTCTATTTGAGAAAACAACACAAATTTCACGTGTTTATGTGTTAATAAGGTGCGCTCACATTATTTTAGGGATATACTATTTGTGTCACTTTTATCTTTGTCAGGTACATGTATCTGGTGCACTTAGATACATATACATTAGAGTGTGAGTCGAATTAGGAGTGATTTGTTTTAGATATATTGGTATCGATTCTTATATAACTAGTTAGACAAATATTTTCATCATATCTACTAAACTTTGTATCCTAATTATAATAAAGCTTAAATCAAAATCAAATTAATACTAAATGCAAAAAGAAAATCAATTCAACACTAAGAATGACAATAATATTGAATAAATTGTTCTTTAGTTTTACTATTGGTTTAGACAATTAAAATAACATAATCTAATTTAATTTCCTTTAATATTTAGTCATGTAACTAATACTTATTAAACTTAATTTTAGCATGATTTAGTACTTTTAAATTATGATCATTTTCATTATGACTTGTTAATTTGCAATATTTGTTTTACGCGATTTCATTAATATTATTTTTGTTGGTATTTTAGTGTCATTAATCATATCATATTGTGTAATATTTTTAAGAAACATCTTAGATAATTGTATTTTGGTAGGACTAAAGAAATATTTGAAATACAAGTAAATTATATGTTTGTATGAATACTTTATCGGAAAAATCCGAAACAACCCGAAAAATCAAAAAATCCGAAAAAACTCGAGGTTGAAAAACCCGAGTTTTATTGGTTTGGTTTGGTTTATAAATTTAAAAATCCGACACAAATGATTTGGTTTGATATTTGAAAAACCCGAACCAACCCGGTAATGTACACCCCTAAACAAACGTAACATTTTAATTATTTTGCTTTTCAAAATAACGAAAACGATAGTGTGTCAAAATAAAATTTGCATATGTGAAAATACATTATTAAGTGTTCTATTTTATTTTATTTTTATTGAGATTGAATCAGCTAAATTGTGCTTAAGAGATAGTTGTCCAGAGATATATGAATTCTCAAGAAGATCTAGAGGAGCCATGGTGGTCTCCCCTGAACCAGCTTGGTATATCCCAGGAGTAAATAACAAATTGGATACATGAGAGAAGCCACATGATCAATACAAGAGATCTAAAAGAGAAAAGAGAAAGAAGATGATGAAAAATAACTTTAAAGTGTCATAGTGTGAGTAACGAAATGCACATAAAAATTGGATTACAATAACAATATTGTTGAGAGTAAGGGAAAAAGGAAAAAAGTAGTTAGTTCTAAAAGTTAGTTAAGTCTTGAAAAAAATATATCTCTATATAAGAGAGTCTTGTATGTAATTGTTGTTAAGTTTTCAGAATATATTTCTCTAATAGAAAAGATACAGAATTATTCTTCTCTTCTCCTCTTCTCCTTTTGATCAGTTCTGGAAACTATTGTTCCTAAGAACAATTTCATGGTATCAGAGCAGTTGAGTTAGAGTATCTAGAAAAATTCGGCGATTCTACAGTTGAAAGTTCAATTGAGGTGTACAGCCAGAGTCAAGATCAGCGATCTTGAAGAATTGGAACAATGGTGGGTACTCAAAGTTCAGCCACAGGGACGACTGGTCTAGGTGGGATTCAATCCTCTATTCAAGGTGGAATGCAACCTAATGTGATTAATTACAATCATCCACTATTCCTCAATCCATCAGATGTGATTGGTGCCCAGATCATATCGTTTCAACTCACATGTATTGAGAATTACTCAAGCTGGCATAGATCCATGTGAGTGGCTTTGTTAGGAAGAAATAAATTGGGTATGATAAATGGAACTTGTGCTAAAGATAAGTTTCCTAGTGAATTGTGGAACAATTGGGAGAGGGTAAATGCAGTAGTGTTACCTTGGATAATGAATTCTGTTGTTAAAGAATTGCTTGGGGGTATAATGTATGCATCTATAGCAAAAGAAGTGTGGAATGATCTATATGAGAGGTTTCATAAAATTGATGTTGTGAGAACCTTTAATCTGCATAAGAATATAGCCTCCATGTCTCAAGAAAATATGTCTGTGTGTGCATATTTTTTGAAACTGAAAGATTTATGGGATGATTTCGAAGCATTTGTTCCTGCACCAAACTGTGAATGTGATAAGTCTATAAATTTGTGGTGCATCTTCAAATATTGAAGTTGTTTCAATTCTTGATGGGTTTAAACGAGTCATATCTTCAAGAAAGAAGTCAAATATTGCTTATCAGTCCTTTGCCTTCAGTAAATCAAGCTTATGCTATGATTGTAAGTGGTGAAAGTCATAAGGCAGTAGCTACAAGTGCTGGAGTATTGGGAGTTAGGCCATGTGCACAGTTGAGAGATTATGAAGTCGCTATGTATTCAAGAAATCAGGGACAAAGACTTAAGAAAAACTATAATGTTCAGTGTGACTTTTGCAAGTTAAAGGGTCACACCAGGGAGAATTGTTGGAAGTTAATTGGCTACCCTCCTAATTTCAAGACCAAGAGAAAGCAAAGAATAGAAAGTGGTGCTGCCTATAATGTAGTGGCTGGTCAATCTGGTGAACAATGCTCTCATGTAAAGGCAAGGACACGTGATCAAAAAGATTCTGAAGTGCAGATGTCTATGATAAGCCAAATAGGTAAAGCAGCTTTCACACAAGAGCAATACAATCAGATTCTAAAGATGATCTACACTAGCAGTATATCAACACAGGAGACTGAGGCAGCAGATGTGGCTAATGTCGCAGGTATAAGTAGTGCTTTTCTAGCTTGTTTTAAGTCACAATAATGGATAATAGATACAAGAGCTACTCATCATATAGTGTCTGAATTAGGTCAGCTTGATGAGTCTTCTGTGGTAAAGTCTAAAAAAGTAAAGAGGGTTTGTCTTCCTAATGGTGATACAACTATAGTTGCTAGTGTAGCGAAAAGTTGTTTGACAAAGGGAAACAATATTTCTAATGTATTGCATATTCCTCAGTTCAATTATAATCTACTCTCAGTGTCCAAGGTGACTAGAGAGTGGCAGTGTTCAGTAAGTTTTTCCCTGATTTCTGTGTGTTCTAGGATCTCTACACTGGGAAGGTGAGAGCAATTGGAAGAGTTAATGGTGGTCTGTATTTCCTTGCTGATCAGAGTACTAAAAAGGCAACTAGTTGTGGAGACAATGAAGTATTAACTACTAATACTGTGAAGAAGAAATAAGCAGAAGTGGACTTATGGCATAGAAGGTTTGGAAATGTATCTTCTAATGTACTCAGAAGGATTTTGTCTGTTGAGAAGTCTTTGGCTATAGAGGATAGAATAAAACAATGTTTTGTATGTCCTAGTGCAAAGTAGACTAGATTGTCATTTCCTTCTAGCAATATTAAAACTACTTGTTGCTTTGATCTTGTGCATATGGACTTGTGGGGGACTTATAGAATTTCCACTATGAATGGAAATAGATATTTTTTGACAGTTGTTGATGATTTTAGCAGAATGACTTGGGTGTTTTTGTTGAAATTAGAGTCTGATGTGTATGTTCAAATTCAGCAATTTGTTAGTTATGTGCAGACTCAATTTCATAAGATAGTAAAGGTTCTAAGAACAGTTAAGGCTCTGAGTTTGTGAACTCATTGTGCAATAGTTTCTTTAAAAAACTAGGGGTTATTCATCAGACAACCTATGCCTACACTCCATAACAAAATGGAGTGGCTGAGAGAAAACACAGGCACATTTTAGAGGTCACAAGAGCACTAAGGTTTCAAGGGAAAATTCCAATAAAGTTCTGGGGATATTGTGTATTGGCAGCTGTGTATATTATAAATAGGTTACTAAGTTCAGTTATTCATTATCAAACTCCTTATGAAAGGTTATATGGAAAGAAACCTAACTGTGATCATCTTAGAGTAGTGGGGTGATTGTGCTATGCTAAGGTTGTGAATGAGCATGACAAGTTGTTGTCTAGAACAAAGTCCACTGTCCTTATGGGGTTTTCTGATACTCAGAAAAGATATGTGTTGTATGATATAGTGAGTGATATTTTTTTATAAGCAGAGATGCATCTTTTAGAGAAGATATGTTTCCATTTTTTTATAAAAAAGAATAAGGTCCCTCAAGAGCCTCAATATATATTTCCTTTGAGTGGACAACAGTAAGAGTTAACTGACACAACCACAAGTGGAGAATCAGTGAAGATTGTTCCTGACATAAGGAATAAGATTTCTGATACTACAAGTTCACAAGGTCCAGTCTCAGATTGTCAGCATAAACAACATGAGGTGACACAAGATGATACAAGCAGTTCACAGAGAGTGCAAAACCAGAGGAAGTCAACTAGAGAGAGGAAGACACCAGTTTGGATAACTGATTTTGTGTCCTTAAACATTCACAAAGAAGTACCATATGCCTTATCAAAGTATGTGTCTTATGAAAGGTTGTCCAAAGAGTATATGGCATGTGTAGCAGCCTCTTCCTCAGTCACTGAGTCAGCTACTTACTTAGAAGCAAGTAAAGATTCAAGATGGATACAAGCTATGAAGATGAAATAGAAGCTTTGAATCACAATCACACTTGGGATGTGGTTAGTCTACCTAAAGGCAAGAAATCAATTGGTTGCAGGTGGGTGTACAAAGTAAAGTATAAGGTTTCAGGTGAGGTAGAGAGATTTAAAGTTAGGCTAGTTGCAAAAGGGTATAATCAAAGAGAAGGAATAGACTTTAAAGAGACTTTCTCTCCAGTGGTGAAGATGAAAACAATAAGAACTGTGCTAGCTACTGCAGCAAGGAAAAAATGGTATATCCATCAAATGGATGTTTATAATGCTTTTCTAAATGGTAATCTGACTGATGAAATATATATGGACCTGCCTCAAGGATTTGCAAGTTAGGGGGAGAATAAGGTGTGTAGACTAGTCAAATACTTATATGGATTAAAGCAGGCTCCTAGGCAATGAAATACAAAGTTGTCAGAGGCATTGGTGAGGTTTGGTTTTGTTCAGAGTCAGTATGATCCCTCTTTGTATGTTAAGAAGACAACTAAAGTGGTCACACTTGTGTTAGTATAATACGTAGATGATAAGCTGATCACTGGTGATAGTTTGAAACTGATAGAGGAAACAAAAGTCACTTTGCAGCAAGCTTTCAAGATGAAAGATTTAGGAGAATTAAGATTATTTCTTGGTATTGAATTTGCAAGATCCAACAAAGGAATTTTAATGTATCAAAGAAAATATACATTGGAACTGTAGTCTGAGTTGGAGTTAGGAGCAGCTAAGCATGCTGGCACTGCAATAGATTATAACCTGAAACTCACTTCAAAACAGTTTGATGATCATGTAAAAACCATGAAACCATGTAATGATCCTCCTACTGATCAAAGGGAATATCAGAGGTTAAGTGGGAAACTTCTCTATATAACAATGACTAGACCTGATATAGCTTTTAGTGTGCAAACTTTAAGTTAGTTTCTACAAGATCCTAAGAAGTCACATATGGAAGCTGCACTTAGAGTGGTGAGGTATGTGAAAAATCAAACAAGGTTGGAAATTCTCCTATCTAGTAGTTCAGAAGAAAATATTAGTGCCTACTGTGATGCTGACTGGGCAGCTTGTCCACAAACTAGAAGATTTGTAACTGGTTATTTTGTGAAGCTAGGAGATTCACTAGTGTCTTGGAAGTCGAAAAAACAGACTATAGTTTCCAGAAGTTCTGCAGAGGCAGAGTTCAGGAGCCTTGCAACAGTTGTAGCAGAATTGGTGTGGATACTAGGTTTGATGAAGGAAATTGGATGTGAGGTAACACTTCCAGTAAGTGTCTTCAGTGACAGTAAGTCTGCAATGCAAATAGCAGCAAATCCTGTCTATCATGAGAGGACAAAACACATTGATGTTGATTGTTATTTCATTAGAGAAAAACTGCTTCAAGGAATGTTGACTACAAACTACATTCCAACACAACAACAACTAACAAACATGTTAACTAAGGGGCTTAATAGAGTCCAGCATACCTTTCTTATTTCCAAGCTAGGAATATGTGATATATTCTCCCCTTCCTAGCTTGAAGGGGTGTGTTGAAAGTAACGAAAAAAAGGAAAAAAGTAGTTAGTTCTAAAAGTTAGTTATAACTAACGCTTAGGTAGTTAAGTCTTGAAAAAAATATCTCTCTATATAAGAGAGTCTTGTATGTAATTGTTGTTAAGTTTTCATAATATATTTCTCTAATAGAAAAGATACATAATACTTCTTCTCTTCTCCTCTTCTCCTTTCGATCAGTTCTGGAAACTATTGTTCCAAGAACAATTTCATATATCTATAATGTTTTCACAACTATATGAATTAATGATAATAAGAACGATTAATTATGTCAAGTAAATTTAATTATATCTAATATAAATTTATCAAATAAGGGTAAAAAAAATCTTCAATCAATCATCATCAATAGTATATAATAATAATCTCGGTACAGCGAGGGAGGAACCAAACCTTCTCTCAATCACCAAACCGCCAGTCTTAACTCCTTCAATCACTCAACAAATTAATAAGTCCATCAATTTGTAGTGAAATAGTCTTACCACCTCGTAGACTAGTCCAGTAGTGGGTGAGTAGAGTATGTACTTTGGTGGGCACCAGACATCCAATAAGAAAAAGTAGCTCCGCCAATTGTGCACGCAAGCTGCTCAGAGCACAACTCTAACTATTGAAGGGAGGTGATCAACTCAATTGAAAGAGAGGGATACTCACCTCTTTTCCAAGAAAACTATGGGAGTCCACGCAAACGCTTTGTTCATGCAAATCTTCTTTTACCAAATTTTATCTGTTTTTTCAAGTTTGTAGATTGTGATAATATAACGTAGGTTAGTGTTTTCAACCACTTATCATTTTAATTAAGAACAAAAAGAGTTTGGTATCTAACAACCCTAGTAACATGGAATTACACGAAAACCTTATGAACTACACAATCTTATTGAACCATAGAAAAGGATATTTTAGATTAAAAGGTAGAAGAAGGGGTGTTTTTGGACGAAAAATAAAGGTTGATGATATTTTAGACCAAAAGGGGAAAATTGCATATTTGTGAGACATTTCTCATACGTTAAAGGAATCCGTTTTTTTTTAATCCTTTTTTCCATTTAATAAAAGTAGACTGATTTCTTATTTTTAAATTATGTGTCATATAAAGGTTATAATTGAAAATAATTATCAACTTGATTCTTTAATTTTTAAAGCTACAACTATTTTTCAGACATTATTTTTAAATTGACCTGATTATTAATTTAGACTAAGGAGGTATTATATTATGCTACTTCCTTTAGTTCAATATAAATAAATTGTTGTAGTATGATATATCCTTTAAAAAAATGTTTAAAAGAAATTAATTAAAAAGTAATTTAATAATATTATCCTTTTTATTCTTTCCAAACTCTCTGTAAAATTAGCCATTATTTGAGATTTGAAAATAGTTTATTTTTATAAAACCATTACAAATGATAATTTATAAAAACTAAAATAAATGAATATATTCTTAAACTTTGAATCATTCATTTATTTTAAACTATAAGAAAATGTCAACAATTACTTTCTCTGTCTGATTTTATGTGACATCATTTGACTTAGTGCAATTCATAAATATTTGTTTGATTATAAATTATTCCACAGTAAAAAGAGAATGTCAAAATAAAATCATTACTAATAAGATAATATTTTTTTTTAAAATAACACATAACATAGAATTAAAAAAGTAATTTATATTAAATTAGAGGGAGTAATCTTTATATTGAATATTTGTTTGATTATAAATTATTCCACAGTAAAAAGAGAATGTCAAAATAAAATCATTACTAATAAGATAATTTTTAAAAAAAAATAACACATAACATAGAATTAAAAAAGTAATTTATATTAAATTAGAGGGAGTAATCTTTATATTGAAATAACTCTATTAAAACCAACCAAACCGGCTTTAGTGATTTTAAATGACTAGTAAGATTTCGTTGTCGACATGAAAAAGGGTGCCTTAAAAGAAGAGCTGAATTCCACTATGGAATCAAATTTGGTATTTTCTTGTCTTGTACTCCCTTTATTTCGTATTAACTGAATTTTTGAGATTTTTTTATTATTCAAAAAATTAAATTATTCAAAGTTTAAGATGGATGTTTGAAACTTTTTTCATATTTGTTCTTTCCCTTAATGAATTTTGATATTTTCTAGGAAATAAATTACATTACATATAAAGTTATATTTATGATTTCACAACGGTCAATAATAAAAATTGAAAAGTAGGGTTTAAATTATATCTTTTAAGTGTTTTTAATTGTGCATTACATTACAAAATCAGTTAATATGAAATTAAGAAAGTATTAATTGTCCTTTTTTTTCTTTACAAGTTTTTTAAAAATATACTTAAAGAATTGACATTCTCACTAATTTATCCTGTAATTCTTTTTAATATTTTATTTATATGTCTTATTCATTAATATCAAAATTATCAATGAATATTTTTTTGAAAACTTTACGATATTTAATTAAAAAAATGAATTTATTTTTAAAATAAAATAGAAAAATTTGGATAATACTATTTTATTTTTTAAAATAAATAATTTAAGACGGGGAGTATGACGATTATGCAGTTTATTACCTCTAAAGGACAGAAAGATTATCCACAAAATTTATTATTCAAGTACGTGTAGTAGGTAGGAGAAAACAAATACCCCCTCCACTTTATTGTATTGACTCATATTATTGAATATTGAGTTATATTAACACTGCTTTCAAAAAAATATTTATTAAAAAAAATTATTTTTATTAGTTATACTTTTTTTTTATTATTATTATTTTTAATTTTTTTTTACCCTCCCCTAGGAGCTCCCACCCTTTTTACTCCCTTGGTGACTTCGAACTCGCAACCTTCGGATTGGAAGTGAGGGGTGCTTACCATCAACTCGAACTCGAAACCTTCGGATTGGAAGTGAGGGGTGCTTACCATCCGAAAAACTCCCTCTCGTCTTATACTTGAAAATTTAAAAAGAAAATAAATTTATAATAATAAATGTAAATGAGATGGGTGAAAGAACATTTGAAGAAATAAGGGCCCACAAAATTTTGGGAATCAGAAGCTGATTGTGACACTGATAACGACTGTCGGCAAACGGATATCGCGCAACGTGTACCTTCTTTAGCACATACATTTACTACATTAATACTCCATCCGTTTCTTTTTATATGTCACTTTTTTTACTTTGCACTTGCACTAAAAAATGATGTAACTTTACCTTCTACCCTTATTTAATTTTTTTGAAACTCAAGTTTTCAATCAATGAATATGAATTAATTTATTTTGATTCATTAATTTAACCGATGAACATGAATCATTTACTTAATTTTCTTAATTGATCAAATGTATATTTTCAAGGTTAATAACTTACAAGAGTAAGAAAGGAACAACATGGTAATTTATGCATTTGATTTTATGAAATGACAAGTATTATGGACCAATTATTTATAGAAAGGGATGACATATAAAAAAGAACGGATGGAGTATATTGTATCCGCTCCTATTTAGCTGTCCTTCTTACTTAAAATAAATGTCTTTTAATATTCTTTGTCCATTTTTATTTGTTTACCACTCTTTTGTCCATCTTTAATTGTTATGATTTCTTTTTTAGAGTCAAATAATAAGAACTTTGACTAATATTTTATGAGTACTTTTTAATCATATTGATATGCAAAAAATTGCAATTTATAGTATTTTTCGTAAATTTTTTTGAATATCTAAATCTTTTGTTTAAAATATCAAATTAATGTAATTTAATTTAATTTTGAAAATTAGTCAAATTGACTTTTGAAAAGTGCAACATGACAATTAAAAGTGGACGGAGGAAGTATACTAAAAATAGTTGTTCAACAATATTTGTCCAATTTAAAAAATCAAAAAACAATTTATTCTTTTGTGTCTATTTTATCATTGCTATTAAATACAATTCAATATCTAATACATTTCCAAAAGCATCAAATTTAATATATTCAAAGGATAATATAGAACCCCATCCGTCCACTTTTAATTGTCATGCTTTCCCTTTTAGAGTCAAACTATATGAACTTTGACTAACATTTTACGATGTATTTTTCATTATATTGATATGCAAAAAATTGCAATTTATAGTACTTTTCGTATAGATTTTGAATATCTAAATTTTTTGTTTAAAATATTGAATTAATGTAATCTAATTTAACTGTGAAAATTAATCAAATTGACTTTCGAAAAGCATAACATGACAAATAAAAGTGGACGAAGGTAGTAATATTGTATTTCTTAAGGTGTGTGTCAAGTTAATAGTGAACAATTATTGTTGGACAAAAGAATACTTTATCATTTCACAAAATCAATGTATAAAATGACACCATTTTTTTCTATTTTATCCTTGAGCTTTGAAAGTATGAATTTGATCAACATAGGAAAACAAAATAATTTATTCATGTTCATTGATCAAATTAATCAATCAAAATATATTAATTCATGTTCATTTATTGAAAATTTGATTTCAAGCGAACACTAAATAAGAGTATAATGATGAACTTACCTAGTTTCTTAAGGAGCGTGAAGCCTAAATAGGCACGAGGGGAGTAATATTTATGTTGACTTGTCTTATTATAAATAATAATTATAAATTATTTAATAATTTATAAAAATAAAATTAACTAAATTTTACCTTTAAAATTAATTCTATTTGAAAATGTAAGAATTTTTTTGTAAAATTTTAAAAAATTAAAAAGTAAATTAATAAAATTATTTTTTTAATTTATAATTTTTTAATAAACATATTAAAAAATGAACACCTAACATATAACCGAGACAGTAAAATTTAATTATAAAGTATTTTTCAAATCTAGCGGCATCTCTTCTTGAGTCCCTGGATTTCTCAGTTCATTATCACTATATTGATTGAAATAATAAGGGTAGATTTAAAAACTAATTAATGATTTTTTTTGTTAAATACGTTAAATATTTGAATAAAACCATTTATAAAAGCAATTAACATGTGGGACTAAAGGAAGCAGAGTTTCTTTCTAAAGCTAAATACTTTTGCATTCCAGAAAATAAAATTGTATTAGGCAAAAATTAATTGGAGTGAGTAGAATTGGAATCAGCAAGGATATTCCTTCAAAGAAATTCCGATGAATTGACCAAAAGAACAAAAAAAATAGATATGCGGGTATCGTTTTATAAATATTTGAGCACGGTAGAAAAATATTGATTGACATCACTAACGACATTGTCACGTATGAGAATCCATTAGGTGTAGTATTTTAGGGTTTGAGTAGAACTTTTTCATTAGTTGATATTTTATTTTTGTAATCAATGAATAGTTTATTTTCTAGGTTTGTAGGGTATTCTGATGGCAAATATTTTTTTGTGTTCAAACCTTTTTTATTACATTGATTTTCACTGAATCGATTTTCATAACTAAAGCTAATAGCATTGGATTCGGCTCTCATCTACAAGATGAAAGAAAGCTCACATCTACGATAAACACTTATTATACTACAATTAAAAACTCATATCTTCTCAATCGCCTTCTTAATTATTTCACTGGTCTAGTTAATCCGATCGGCTCTAAGAAGCTTAAAAGCTTCTTCCAACTTTATATTCGTTTACTTTAGCATTATTTCCTAATTTTTTAATCTATTAAAATAGCAATACTTTAATCGGTAATTAATAATTAAATCAAAGATGCGTGTCCTTTATTCTATATAAAAAACTGTAACATTTTTCCAGTACACAAAAATATAGAATTTTTAACTGTCCGTTGTAATTATCCAACGTATAAAACACTAAACAAATAATATGATAGTTAATTATAAAATATATGAGGAGAATGTTTTGAATTGTTGCAACATTGACTTGTCTCAACACATGAGTAGATAAATAATAAACAAAGAAAAAATTGTTGTTTTCACTTTTCCCAATAACTTGACACAAAATTAAAAGCCTTTTAATGAAGAATTAATTATACTACATGTATATTGTCTACCATTTCTGAGACTGGAAAACAATTGTCACAATCAATTGTTTTAAATTGTGGTATATATCCTAAGAAAATAAAAACCCTATTTCAGGTGCCACAAGTATGAATTCTTGTATCAAAATTTTCAATATTTGCGGCTAAAAGTGAATAACATTTTTTCAAATAACAAAATCTTACCTAATTGTACCAATAAAATAAAATAAATAAAATCTTACCTAAATTTGTTTTCTTGTTTTCTTGTTACCGACTGTTTAGACAAGAATATATATATATATGCCTTTCAGTACTTTTCAATTAAATAGTTTTTCATTGACTCATTTTTAGTACAAGGTGCTGTTTGATATGATTTTTAGTTAAAACAAACAACCAATAAGAACAATATTATGGTACTCCGATTAACTAGTAATCATTAATATTAACGTTATTAATATTATGGTGATTAAATAGTAATCATGATCACTAATTACTTAAATAGTTAGCCTAAGATTGTACAACTAAAAGCTTACTATCCTGTCAAACTTTAATTATCGTGAGCTTTGATTAAATTCTTCTAATGTTCTGATAAAAACAATTCATAATTCACACATAATTTTACAATCAAAATTTATTAAAATTATTTTGTCATAGATATAGATTGTATTTTTTTTTAAATACCAAAAATTGGCTACGTACTCTACGTCATTAAAAAATAATGTCTTTGTTTTTATTTTCTCTACCTTTTATCGCTATAATTATTAGAGTTTCGGAAATAATTACTTAATTATTTTTTCTATTTCAAAATAAGTGTCTTAAGAACTTATAATAAAAATTAATATATTTTTTATTACATCCTTAAAGGCTTAAACGCCATCTTAATAAAGTTTATTTTTTATAAAATATTTGTTAAGTATAAATAATTTAATAAAATATATATTATATTTATTACTAAGATGATATTATTTATTTAGAAACGGAGGAATACAGCTACTAATACTAATAGCCTCATAAAAAGAGACATTACTTTCAGGTTTTTTTTTTCAACATACGTGACATCGCATTTTTCCTCAACTTGGTAACAATGAAGCTGCCGACTTCGTAAATAAAAATATTAGAAAAACTGATTAATTTTTTTTAAAAAAAAACAATTGCCGACTTGAAATATTAATTATTAAATATCTCCTTTTACCAGGTACATTTTTAAAAAAAAATTATTTTTAAAATCAGAAGGAGAAAGGTATAAAAATATTATTAAACTTAATTTACTTTTCCCACGAGCTCTTTTTCTTTCGGATAACTAGACTACAGCAATCCACTGTTTTTTCTTAATAAATTTTTTTGGAGAAATGGGGAGATAATTACAAGGGAAAATTAAAATCTCACCTACAAGATTAAAGTTTAGATAGTCAATAAGTTGAACTATTAAAAATATTAATTCACTTTACAACTTGTTTCAGTGAAAAATATAATAATTTTTCGACTGCCTAAATTTCAAAAATAGGTCAATTAAAAGGAAAAATGTTCTTATTACTCAAACTTTAATTTAGATAGAAGTTTTGTTTAAGATGAAAAAGATAACTAGGTTATCAAAAGAGTGTTAAATTTGAAGCTTTATTTTTGATGAATAATGTTGCTTTTCATCTAAGTTTGTAGCCATTAAATAAATAATTGGGTTCAAGAGACATAAAATTCAGCATACAAACTTAAAATCATGCTTCTATGAGAGTGACCACAATCTTTATACTATCAATTAAAAGTGTGTTTAATTTTTTTGGTAAAATTTTTAAGGTGATTTGAAACAAATTCATGGATAATTTATCCTTTTAGTTAAAGAGAATTTCGTTTTCTAATATTTAAAAATTATCTAATTTTAATTTTTTTATTTCATTTTTAATAAAATAATTTATAACTTGTTTCGAATCAAAAGTATTATCGCATAATTAATATTACATTATACTTGTTTCAAGAGTGTTCTTATTTTCGTGAGTTTCTATAATAAATTATTTAAACCATTGATTACAAATTTGTGACGCACACATGACACAATAGAGAGCGTGCTGAATTACGTATGACAGAAGAATTTCTCCCTACATTTTATTTTTGTTCTGATCTAATATTACTTTGATATTCTTCTTAAAATAATACTCCTTATTAAGTGTTATTTTATTAAAACTTTAAATATGACTATAAATATTTTATGTCATTATCTAATAATATAGATACAAATAAATAATATTAATTGAAATTGATATATCTTAAGTTCTTAACTCTATCATTTTTTACTTATAAATTATAAGTTATAAATTCATCTAAACTTGATATTACTAGTTTAAATTATTTTTATTTGTCCACTTTAAATTTTGCACGATCATTAATAAGTAGTAATAATTAATATCTTATACAATGTTCATATATCATTAATAAGTAGTAATAATTAATATCTTATACAATGTTCATATATCATTAATAAGTAGTAATAATTAATATCTTATACAATGTTCATATATCATTAATAAGTAGTAATAATTAATATCTTATACAATGTTCATATATCATTAATAAGTAGTAATAATTAATATCTTATACAATGTTCATATATCATTAATAAGTAGTAATAATTAATATCTTATACAATGTTCATATATCATTAATAAGTAGTAATAATTAATATCTTATACAATGTTCATATATCATTAATAAGTAGTAATAATTAATATCTTATACAATGTTCATATATCATTAATAAGTAGTAATAATTAATATCTTATACAATGTTCATATATCATTAATAAGTAGTAATAATTAATATCTTATACAATGTTCATATATCATTAATAAGTAGTAATAATTAATATCTTATACAATGTTCATATATCATTAATAAGTAGTAATAATTAATATCTTATACAATGTTCATATATCATTAATAAGTAGTAATAATTAATATCTTATACAATGTTCATATATCATTAATAAGTAGTAATAATTAATATCTTATACAATGTTCATATATCATTAATAAGTAGTAATAATTAATATCTTATACAATGTTCATATATCATTAATAAGTAGTAATAATTAATATCTTATACAATGTTCATATATCATTAATAAGTAGTAATAATTAATATCTTATACAATGTTCATATATCATTAATAAGTAGTAATAATTAATATCTTATACAATGTTCATATATCATTAATAAGTAGTAATAATTAATATCTTATACAATGTTCATATATCATTAATAAGTAGTAATAATTAATATCTTATACAATGTTCATATATCATTAATAAGTAGTAATAATTAATATCTTATACAATGTTCATATAATTGATGTATAGTCTTAAATTTTAAAAATTAATTTAAGTAATAAATAATTAATGTTAAAGTAAAATAAGAAAAGATATTATTATTATTATTATTTTGATATTTAAAATAAATAAATAAAAACAAAAGAAATTATTTTTAAAAATAGTGAATAAGTAAAAATAAAATATAGAATCAATTTTATTGAATGGAATTTGAAGGTGTAAGAATCTTCGGGAGATCTGTGGGATGAAAAATGACCTTACAATTTTTTTTATTTATTTTTTCTTAAAAATCGGAAGGATTTTACTTATTTAGTAAACAGGGTTTATCCATACAAAAGAGGAACTAATCTAAATGACGTAGTTTCCATAGCATCTCTATCTAGAGCATGTTTTACAAATGATGGAGATGCATCAAAAAGATATAGTTTACTATTATCTAAATTTGGATCCCTTGCTTTTCTTCCGTATGTTACTAGTAGGTCTGCCACTGTATTAGCCTCCCTTGGTATGTGCTCCGTATTTGATTCCTCCATTTGTTTTAGTAACGATCTGCAATCCGCATAAATAGTGAATACATGTGAGTCCCACATTGAAAGGTAAAACATTCTCTCTAACAAAGACAACTATGTACTCATGAAGATTCAATCCAAAGACTTTTTAATTAATGAGGATTCAATTCAAAAACTTTTTAATTAAAAATAAAAGAATATTTATCACTGCACCACAATCCTTATGGATGAAAAGTTACAAATTAGAATAGGTGCAATGTGGCATAATTAGGGCCCGTTTGGTCATGCGATATGGTATCATGATATGGAATCATGTGATGAAATTGAAGTTTTGTTTGGACATGCGATATGAAATTTTTGTGTTGTATATTTTCTCATAAACATAAAAATCTCATAAGTTGTAAAACTATTAAAATAGCCCTGATTGTTTATTCAATCTTATCAAATAAACAAAAATTTATAAAATCGCATAATAAATTATTATAAAGTTATTTGTTCTCTACTTAAGTAATTGTTTCATCTAACTTTAATTTAATAAAAAAAAATTGAACATAAATTGTAGTGTACTAGTCTTTAATATAATCCTCCCACATAGTATAGACAATTTCCTCATGTTCAATAACTTGCATTTCTCGATCATGTGACCGAGAAGACGAACCAACATTGTTACTTTGAGCCATTTGTTGGTCAATATCATCCGCAACTATATTTTCATGCTCATAGACCATAAATATTTCATCACTTTAACAATCGGTTGGTGTGAGTTAAAGTGACAATATGTTGGTGAGAATAATAAATTTTAAAAAGTAATGATGTGATTATAAAGTTTATTTACATATGAAATAAATGGTTAGTAGATATAAATGTGAGGTTGTTTTAATAAAATATAAACTTGTGGATCAATTTTTGTATTAAAATATCTCAAATCATGATATGGAATTACCATATAATTCCATATCATAATTTTGGAGAATATGGAATCACATCTCATGATATGGAATCATGAGTGGAATCAACGTAAAATCGAATGTCTAAATACTGATTTCATCTCACGATACCATATCGTGATATGATATCGCATGGCCAAACGCCTACTTAATCTAAAGCGATTGTCTTATCTTAATAATGAGAATGAATAATGATGACTCAGAAAAAGACTTTAATGTGTTTGTCTTTTACAGACAATTTAGTTAATGCAAAATGAAAAGAATCAAAAAATAATGTCAAACAGTTATGACGAATTGACCATATTAGACGTTCAATATATGTGGGACTCGAAGATTAGTGAATAAACTTGTACTATTATTTTATTTATTTCAAAATAAGTGATATTTCATATTTAAACATGTCTTTTAAAAAATTATTTTAATTTTAAAAAAATAATAAGATTTTTTTAAAATTAGTTTATTCTTTGTAAATATGTTGATCTACTCCGAAATAGCTTTGACAACCCCACAATTTTGTCTTGTGAAAGCATAATAGCAAACATAAGGTTTTTTTGTTATTGATGATGTCTTATTTGCTTAACCCTAATTATCACAAGATATTTGTTTATATGACTGTAATTTGCATAATGACTTTTGAATAATATAATCTAATATATTATAAAATAGTAATTTTATACCAAACTAATGAATAATTTTAATGATTTTAAAATTTATGAATATGAATCATGTTCATATTTTTATATATGAAAAAGTAAATATAATTTTAAAAATCATGATCAAACAATAGTTATTATAAAAATAATTAAATATGATATGATAAAATTATTATTTTTCACGCGATAGAACAAGTTAATATGAATAAGTAAATATAGATCGAGGAAATAATTCCAACTCCCTCCCTTGCCACTCTAGGGCGGGACCCTCTGAGGATTTCTAAGTCAAACACATGTAATTAAATATATTTAAATATTGATTGAGAAAAGCAAGTGGTTTTGAAAGTGGCACGTAATTTAATTTCGTTTCTCCGTTTATTTTTACTTGTTTATTTTATTAAAAATAAATAAATAATTTATGTTCCATACTATTGAGTATTAATCATTTTAAAATCAGGGCCTAATATGTCTTATTTTATTTATTTCTTTTTAAGAAATATCTCAAATTAAATACGAATAAGTATAACTATAGATAAACCGAAAAAGTAATTAATAAGAACCCAAATCTTTTTCAATGATATAATTATAAGAAAGATTATCATGAAAGATTCTTCACTTCTATAATTAACGTTCGAAAATGATCCTATTATTGCAGTAATCAATCAGTTGGACTTTATTTATTATTATTGCCGTTATTATTTTTATAGGAAGCTAGCCGAAAGCTACATTCATTTTCCTATTATTATTAATATTATTATTTCTTGCCTCTTTTTTCTTCCCATCCCAAAATTAATCATTTAGGTTCCCACTAGGTTGATAAATTTATAAAAATATAGGATATAGAATCTACATGCCTGCTAAAATAATTAGAGACAAAGATGTAGTTACCAATAAGAGAACTTTACTTTTAAGAAATTCCAAGTTTGTGTTATTTAATTAAACGAATAATTCCTCTTTAGGGGTACTAGAAACTTATACTATTATATTTATTTATTAGTGCGTCTGACGCTAATGCAACGATTACTTATTACGAAACAAGATGCAAACGTTTGGAGTACTTAAATATTTCATCTTAATTAAGTCTGGTTGGTAGTTGGTTCAATTAAAAAATTGAATTAGAAAAATAAATTAATAACAAAAATGATTAAACCTTTGTTAATTTAAAGAATAATTCATACTCTTTTTTTTTTCAGGAAGAATAATTCATACTTTGAATATCATATTTTAGGACTATTTGATGGATATACGTGGACTTCGTCTTACCAAGCATAAATGTTTTCATGGAATGACGTTTAATTATTTTAATTATTTTTTCGAATGAATATATGTATTATGGAGTAAGTATTTTGATAATTAATGGAATGTCTTTCTCTCTCTCTCTTCTTTTTTTTTAAAAAGAATTAAGAAAATTTTAGAAACTTACGTGATAATAGAAATTTAAAAAATATACTTTAATAAATATAATTTTTCTTGCTTACATTTTTTTAATAGAAAGATTACCACTACGACAAAAGAGACACTTACTGGCAATAGATTTTTCGTTAGTAGCAATTGTATTCAGAGTAGCTAAACATTTAGCAACATTTATATAGAGTGTTTGTACCATATAACGATATAACTATAATTATACTAATTTTGTTAAATAATTAATACAAAATCTCTTATTTGTGATAATGTACAAATATTAAATATGAGACATATAGTCAACTTAAATTAGTGAAATTGTACTCCTATATTCAAGAAGCATCAAAACTCTTTAAACACAATAAATGGTCGATAAAGTTAATTTATGAGTTGAATTTCTTTTATAAGTATTAAAAGTGGTAAGATTTTTATAAAAGCTAATATACGGTATAATATTGACATGTCACACAGAAGTGAAATTATTAAAACATTTTTCAAGACTATTAAGAGTACATAAATGATGAATATATAGGTCGACAAGCTATATGATTGACCAATCTACCAAACTTTAAAAGCCAGAAAGACATTATAAATTATTGTCAAAATATATATTCATCTATTTGGTGTCAAATTAAAGAATACAACTCATGCATTTAAAGGCATGCCTTTTACTACTTCCTTAGGGAATTTATTCATCTCATCTTCTGTTTAATTTTTCTAAAGTACATATCCAGCTAATTTTCATTTATTTTTTTATGAAGTGCTTGTTTTGTCTTCAAATGATTATTAATAGGTCAATAGAAAATATCTAACTAGACAACAATGACTAGAAGGCCCCTCACATTCAAATCACGATAAGTTTTTCACAAATAAGATCAATTTTAAATATATTTTTATTCTTAGAGCCCATTTGATTTACCTGATTAAAATAAGTGTTAAAAGATATATTCAAGTGTTGAAGTGCTTGGTAGTAAAATAATGTTATTAAGAATTTTTTATCCTATTAAAACGACTTAAATGTCTCCTCAAAGTTATTTACACAAAATATATAAATTTTAAAGATATCTTATTATGTATTGAAAAGAGCAAATGACAAAAATGTAATGTAGAGAGAGATAGGGGTTTTGTTTTAGAAGGAGTATTTAATTTGAAGAATAAAAACTGATAATAGAAATATAAAAATAGTAAGAAAAAGGTTGATCAAAGTAAACTGCTTATCAACTTTAATTTTTGATTTTTGGTTGATTTAAATAAGATAAAATATGCTCTAATTTAAGATATTTTCAGGGATACCCTTTATTTATTTATTTATTTTATATGTGCCTTTAGCTGATTTCTTTTTTATATAAATAAAAAAAAAAGTAATCAATTTTGTCATATTTTTATGATTATAAAAGCCTTTGATTGTATGCATTTGATGGACGAATAATGAAAAATTACAAGGAGATTTTGTTTGTATTAGATCGCAAGATTCTCAAACAATTGATCAATGATGGCCACCGTATTATTTTAATTAAAATCATATGTATAATCAAAATTGTCCTTGCTAAACCAACGTTTCAGTTCAATTTTATTAAAACTATGTATTCAAGTTATTGACAAACCATATGATAAATGATATTTCTGATACTCTCTATCATGATATGGATAATCCAAAATGCAATATCAACTCAAACTTTATTAACTATAAGATAATTCAACAAATAAATCTACCTCATGCATGTTTAAGTGTTATGAGCAATTTTCTTTAGCCGTAACTATTATCTAATGAGCTACTATCAATCCTTAGATGTACCATTACTTTGTTTTAAAATCAATTCGAAAATATGAATAAGGTAATGTAACATGGTATCAGAGTAGGCAGTGGTCTGAGATCGAATCTCACCACTGCCTAAATTAAAAAGAATTTTCATTAACTTGGTCCATGAAAAAGAATCAGGTCCGCACGTGAGGGGGCGTGTTAAAAATATCATTAACTAATAAAAGTGTGCTCTCTCTAATAGCTTAAGCTTTTAGATGAGATGGTCACACACTTTTAACATTTTCAAATCTTTCAATAAGTATAGAAACCCAAAAAATAGTGGAATTAAAAAGAAAACAAAAAAAGTGTGAAAAATAGCACAAAATATCCCAAATAGTAAAGTCAAGAAGCTACTACAAGTCTACAACTTTGGATTCATCGTCAAGGGTCGCAATCTGAAAATAAATCAAAGATGGAAAATAGAAATGTTATTTTAAGATGCTACCTATGTACTAAATAATCGGGTTTTTCAATAGTAATCAAAAAGTAAATCTGGAATATAATAAAAATATCAGGTTAATTTTTACGTGCGTGAAAAATTCCTTCCTCAAAAGAGTTCAAAATTATAACCTATTTTTCTAAAATTTGCCCACTAAGTAAACAATAATTTTAGATTATGGGTGTGTTTGGTATGAAGGAAAATAATTTTTGAAAAATATTTTTTAATATTCTCATGTTTGATTGGGTAAAATGTTTTGAAAAATATTTTTCAAATCAACTAATTTTCCTCAAATTTAAGGAAAATGACTTCCCTTCATAAATTAAGAAAAACATTTTCCAAAACTCTCTTCCAACTTTATATTACAATTTCTTTGTTGAAAAAATAAATTTAAAGTTTATTTTTAAAAAAATATTTTCAACTTTATTTTTTTATTTTTTACCCCACCCCTACCCCGCCCCCCC
>NW_006239228.1:455132-458083 GCF_000226075.1 Solanum tuberosum
ACATCAGCCCCTCAACCCCTCAAAAAAAATAATTTAACTTTGTTTTTAAAAATATTTTCAATTTGAATTTCAATAATTATTTTCTACTCTCTAGTAAAAATAAAAGATATTTTTCATTCATAAATTAAACACTAAAAAATATTTTCTACTCACCAACCAAACATAAAAAAAGAAGTCAATAATCTACTTATTTTTCAGGAAAATATTTTCCTTTCGTACCAAACACACCCTATAGCTAACTCCTTACGACATTTCCCTACTACAATTCTCTGATTGTAGTTACTTGTTTCAAAATTCTACCCAATCAAGAAATTCCTTACAACTCAATGCAACACATATTACAAAACCTAGTAAAGTAAATAGGTTTAAGACTAAAAAAAAAATCAAACTAGACAATTAAAGAACTGTAAGCAATAATCTTCTTATGAACAAGTTCTTCTTCGTTGCTGATCGATTGAACTGTAAAAAAAATTGTCCTTTATTAATTTATCAAAATAGACAACTAATTAGAGACAACTAAAAAAGGAAATGTAGACAAGTAATTAGGGACAGAGGGAGTATAATTTATGGTCAAAATTATGGCAATTCATCCGAATTTGTACATTAAGATTTGTGAGGCTGCATGCTTTGTTCATTAAAATTTGAAATTTGACTGGCTTTGTGGTCAAGTTTTAGCAACCTATTAGAATTTTGATCGTAGATATTGATATTTTTATAAAAAAATGATAAAAAAATAATTCATTAATTTAAAATTATGACAATTCACTAAAATTTAACTTTGGCCGCAAATTATTCTTACAATTTTTTTTAACGGGATTCAAACTTAAATGATGGTAAGAAAATTATTATTTGTGCAACCACACACTTCCCTGATTCTTGAAACAAAATTTTCTCCCGACCAGAGTAAAAACTACTAATATTTTTAATTGACAATTAAGCTTTGTTAAGTAGCAACTTTCTCATATAATTGATTGATTAAACTCTTAAAAAATTTATTCTCTTAAATCACAATGCAAGAAAACAAACTATCTTGTCATAGGGACAGAATGTCATGTGCTTTACATTAGATTAAGCTAATTCTATTTCTTAATGATACTCAAGAATAAAGAATGATTATCTTTTAATTTGTAGGAGCAGTAACCAATAAGGATTTAATAGAAATGATTTTTCACAAAATCAAAGTGGCCCAACAATTGATAACGATATTTCTTACTTTATGGAAAAATAGATTCTCAAAGGGAATGATTAGTTGCAATTGATTTGATTAAACAAAGTTTGTTAATTATCATACTATTATGAGTAAAATTTGAAGAAAAGTCGCAAATTTCGACTTTAATCACACAATTAACACCCTCAGAAAGTTCTAAGTTTTTCTCTTTTTTTTTTTTGCTTAAATACGGAAGATGTTTTATTTAATTAATTATGAAGATTTAACCATACAAAACAGGGGAACTACAACTAGATGATCCAGTCTTTCTCTTTTAGGAATGGGTAAAATTAACTCATCTCTTGAAAGTGTACATAAGAAAATGGGTGTTATCAATTACAAGCTCTCTTATTAGTTATCCAACAAATAGTTTTGGAAACAAATAAGCTTTAACTTATTTTAAGGATAATAATATATTTGATACCTAAATTATTGGTAAATTTTACTTTTGATCCTTGGGACATGAGACTCAACAATTTAACCTTTAATTAATTAAAATAAGTATTTTTGTCCTCTTTGTGTATAAAATATATTGTAATGGATTATATATTAAATTATATTACCATCAAATATGAAATGTTGATACAAATTAACATATCACATGGGTAGTTGAGTAGTGAAATGATTAATGTTTGTGATAAATTTGTGAATATTCACAAGCTAAGAAATCAAAATGAACAATTCAATTAATCGAAATTTGAACGTGCATAGTCATATATCATAGGAACTAAAATAAAAATTTATCGATAATTGAGGGACTAAAAATGCAACAGTCCTTTATTAGTATATAAATATGAAAAGGGTCAAAAATGCTCTTAAACTATGTCAAGTTGAACAAAAATGTCATCACTTATTAATAATTTGATCTAGAAATTTCTCTGTCATCAATAGTTTGGTTAAAACATGTCTTTACAACAAAAAGTTTGGTTCAATAATACTCATATTGTTACCTAATGAGTCAAAAATGCCTTTTTCCTAATAAATCTATTGATTTTCTTTTTTAGACACACTCTAATCCTAATAAAAACATTACTTTCAAAGAACATTATTCTTGTTTTTTAATTAAAAAATCACTCCATATAGCTTTTAACTGATAATATACGTTATATATATATAGAGAGAGAGAGTCACCCATACATATATAAAAGATTATCGTCGCCCCATCATTAATTTTCATTTAGAAAACAATAAAAATAAAATCCTAAGTTTTGGTTTAAAGGGATAAAGTATCTTTCTCCACCAAAAAAAATACACTCATAGTTGAGTGAATTTTTGAGAAAAAAAGTCCATAATTGAGTTATCATATGAGATATTATCTTGAGAAAATAGTGTATAGTTTAGTTTTGGTATTACTAATCTCTAATTTGGTTCAATTTATGTATAACTAAATTATGCAAGTATTCGTTATACAATATTTAGTATTATCCTATGCATAACTAATATATAAAAACCATTGTATTAGCATATTAACGTATGTATTAACATGGTTAAATATATTGTTACTCCTAAAAGTGTACAAATAAAATAATGTGGAGGATATTTTTGTATACAAATAATTTTTTGTTTAAAATTATGCAATGCATGACATTTTTAAGGAAATTTTTAATATATCAAACCAAACATTGAATAAGAAATAATGCCAACATAACTAGTTTCAGCATTACTATTCCTCAACATTACTACAACAATGCCCTATATTCATCACTATTCTTACACTCTACTAGATGACCCCTGATCGCCCCCC